>NC_090063.1:0-82500 GCF_038355195.1 Osmerus mordax | reverse complement strand
AGCCAGGGAGAGAGAGCGCAAGAGAGAGAAGAGAGCACGAGAGAGCAGAGAGAGAGCAGGAGAGAGCAGGGGAGAGCGGGCAGGTAGAGAGGAGCAAGGGTTGAGAGCGCAATAGAGAGAAGAGAGCACGAGAGAGCGGAGAGAGAGAGCAGGAGAGAGCAGGGGAGAGGCGGGCAGGTAGAGAGAGCAAGGGTGAGAGCGCAATAGAGAGAGAGAGAGAGAGAGAGAGAGAGAGAGAGCAGGGGAGAGAGGGCAGGTAGAGAGAGCCAGGGAGAGAGAGCAGGTAGAGCACAAGGGAGAGAGCGCAGGAGAGAGAGAGAGAGCATGAGGGAAGAGGGAAGGGCCAGGGAGAGAGAGAGAGAGAGAGAGAGAGAGAGAGAGAGAGAGAGAGAGAGAGAGAGAGGAGAGAGAGAGAGAGAGAGAGAGATGTCCACAGCACTGGAGGGTGATGTGACCGGGGAGTGGGTGTATGTGAACCCTATACGTGGTGAATGTGGGAGACAGAGAGAGAGGGAGAGACAGAGAGCGAGGGAGAGAGAGAGGGAGAGAGAGATATATGTACACAGCACTGGAGGGTGATGTGACAGGGGAGTGCGTGTATGTGAACCCTATACGTGGTGAATGTGGGAGAGAGAGAGAGAGAGAGAGAGAGAGAGAGAGAGAGAGAGAGAGAGAGAGAGAGAGAGAGAGAGAGAAGAGGGGGGAGCAAGCAGGGAGTGCAAGTGACCTAAGGTTAGGCAAGAAGTAAGATGGATTGAGGTTAGGGTGAGGGAACAGGTGAGGAGGTGGGGAAGAGGAGGAGGGGGAAAAAACAGAGTGAAGGGCAGGATGGGTGAGGGAATTAGGGTTAGGTATGAATTAGGAGGGTTGAGGTTAGGATGAGGGGATGGGTGAGAGGTATGGAAGGGGGGTAATAGACAGGGTCAAGGGCAGGGACTCAGGGTTAGGCCACAGGGTGAGAGGGGTTGGGGTTAGGATGAGGGGATGGGTGAGGTATGGAAGGAGAGGAGTAGACAAGGTCAGGGCAGGGGAGGGACTTAAGGTCAGGCCGCAGGGTAGGAGGGGTTGGGGTTAGGATGAGGGGACAGGTGTGGAGACAGAGGAGGAGAGAGAGAGAGAGAGAGAGAGAGAGAGAGAGAGAGACACAGCACCAGAGGGTGATGTGACAGGAGAGTGTGTGTGTGTGAATATATACATACATACGTGGTGAGTGCTGGGGTGGGGAGAGGGAGAGAGAGGAGGAGTGTGTGGAGAGAAGGGGAGATTGAGAGAGGAGTGAGTAGTAGAGAGGCCTGTGGGAGAAAGGGGGAGGGCACACAAGGAGGGGAGGGGAGAAGGCCTAAAGATAAGAGTTGGGAGAGAATGGTGGCCTCTAGTGTGTCTGGAGGGGATGGCAGAAGGCCCTATGAAGGGGAGAAGAGTGACTGAAGGGAAGCGAGGCCTAAAGCAGGGGTGTGGGGGGTGAGTAGAAAAGCAGGGTATAGACGGGACACAGAGAGGAAACCAAGCACATAACATGGTGGAGGGAGATGTAAACAGAGAAGCCTACTCATTCAGTCAGGGGCATGCATACCAGGGAGTCAAGTGTGACAAGTCACAACATGACCTAGGGGAGAGGGAGGACCAGCCATCCAGGACGAGGAGGAAGTGAGTAGAGAGGAGAGAGATCACAATCATCCTACAGTCAGTCCACACATCCAGACAGAAGCATGTATACAACCAGTCAGAAGTGTGACCAAGTCACAAGACGACAGAGGGGAGAGAAGAGCAAGGAAGAGTGGAACACTAGGAGAGGGTTAGGGTTAGGGTTAGGGTTAGGGTTAGGGTTAGGTGTGGTAGCATTAACGAGGAAACACCCTGTGGGACCCCGACGGGACCACAGTTAAGGTGAGACCCCACGAAAGCACTCGCGCTTAAATCTCACTCACCCCGTCTCCAAATATAAATATGAGACAATTGACGATCCGTCCAACAGTATTATGACCACCAGGGCTGATACCATTGGTGTCCGAAGACTTTGGGATCATAGAAAAGGTCCTAAAGTTGAACTAGTAATCTGATCCTTGGTCTTCATGAGTGACGGATATCAGTCTGAATATCACTGCCCACCAGGGGTTAAGAGATAATCGGTGTCCGAAGACTTTAAGACTGAGGATGGGGAGAGTATTAGTCCAGAGTGATGGGATTTAACGGATTCCAGGGGGAGGGGGGATAGGGGTAAGAAAGGAGTATGAGAGAGAGAGAGAGAGAGAGAGAGAGAGAGAGAGAGAGAGAGAGAGAGAGAGAGAGAGGAGGAGAGGAGATATGACCATACAGAGTCGACACCCACGGGGCGAGGAACAATGTTGCCCACAGGGCTTAGTCAGTCTCTGCCTACCATCCAAAGAAAGAACCCAAGGATGGGAGGAGAGGGTATAGAGGGGTTGAGGTCAGGCATAGTCCCCAATGGTTGGGTTTAGGTATAGGTCCCGAATGGTTGAGGTTAGGGTGAGGGGTCGGGATAGGGTTACTCGGGTCCATATGTCAGATCCAAAATCGCAAGACGGTTGGGTTTAGGTCCGAGGTCTCATTGTCAAATTGAGGTATCAGTCCTAAGTTTTAGATTTAGGCATGGGTTCCTGTCATTGGTCAGTATTAATCTAATGATCCAAAGGAGCGCCGGTGGGACAGGTCTAGGACTTTTTTGTATCTATAATAGATGTCAGTCTGAGAATCACTGCCCTTCTGGGGTTGAGATAATCGGTGTCCGAAGACTTCAGGACTGAGAGGATAGGGAGATACGAGTCCAGAGTGATGGGATCTAACGGATTCCAGGGGGATGGGGGTAAGAAAGGAGTATGAGGGAGACAGAGAGACGGAGAGAGACAGAGACAGAGAGAGATATATATGACCATACAGAGTCGACACCCACGGGGCGAGGAACACTGTTGCCCACAGGGCTTAGTCAGTCTCTGCCTACCATCCAAAGGGAGGTCCCCAGGACGGGAGGAGAGGGTATAGAGGGGTAGGGGGTGCGAGAGAGGGGAGAGAAGAAAAAGGAGAGATGACCATACAGAGTCGACACCCACGGGGCGAGGAACACTGTTGCCCACAGGGCTTAGTCAGTCTCTACCTACCATCCAAAGAAAGAAGCCAAGGATGGGAGGAGAGGGTATAGAGGGGTTGGGTTTAGGTATAGATCCCGAATGGTTGAGGTTAGGGTGAGGGGTCGGGATAGGGTTACTTGAGGGTCCATATGTCAGGCCGAAATCGCTAGAGGGTTGGGTTTGGGTCCGAGGCCCCTCGGTTAAGTTGAGGCATTAGACCTAAGTTTTAGGTTTAGGCGTAGGCTCAGAGTTTTGGGTTTAGGCATGGGTTCCTGTCTTTGGCCAGTACTTATCTAATGATCCAAAGGAGCTCCGGTGGCACAGGTCTAGGACTTTTTCTCTATAATAGATGTCAGTCTGAGAATCGCTGCCCCTCCGGGGTTGAGAGATAATCGGTGTCCGGAGACTTTAAGACTGAAGGGTATTGGACTCACAAATGTCGGAGTAGGCGAGTTGCAGCAGGGGAATGTTGAAGAGGACTAATTGGGTAGGATAATATGGGTTAAATCGCCATACTTAACGTAAACAGACTGCCAGGTCATAGTTTCAGACGTCTGTCCGGTTGAAGTCTGGTTGGGTTTGGGTCCGAGGCCTCTCGGTTAAGTTGAGGCATTAGACCTAAGTTTTAGGTTTAGGCGTAGGCTCAGAGTTCTCTATAATAGATGTCAGTCTGAGAATCGCTGCCCCTCCGGGGTTGAGAGATAATCGGTGTCCGGAGACTTTAAGACTGAAGGGTATTGGACTCACAAATGTCGGAGTAGGCGAGTTGCAGCAGGGTAATGTTGAAGAAGAAGACTAATTGGGTAGGATAAAATGGGTTAAATCGCCATACTTAACGTAAACTGACTGCCAGGTCATGGTTTCAGACGTCTGTCCAGTTGAAGTCTAGTCTGGGGGAAGGTAGATATGCTAGGTGGATTCTAAATCGGGGAAACACATCATCAGTAGTATACCTAGGATCATCGGGCGTTTCGGCCTTCGAAACACTAGACACCCTCCCCATAGGCAGGCCCACCAGGGTTGATCAAGTCCCCAGTGTGTGATTCCAGTCCAATTGGTGAGGTAAAGGTTCTATAAGGTCCTATAAGGTCCAGTCCGTAGAGTCCATTAAAGAACTATTCGAGAGAGATGAGTACATTTAAGTACTGTAGTAGACACAAGAGGATCGAGGCTCAAATTGGGAGTGCACTGCCAGGTTTTGTAATAAACTGCCATGGTGGACGTAACCAGGGAAATCAGGTCCAGTATGGTAGGAATCCCGTCCATCTTTATAGGAATCCTGTTACTGTTTTAGGTAACTAGGTGTTTTTTGAAGGAGGTGTGGTATAACATTTGGTCGGTGTTGCTGGCGTGTGAGTTGAGGGGAGATCGGTGCGGTTTTAATATTGAGGGTATTGAATGGGGAGATGAGGTGCGAGGCGTTGGGAAGGAAAATAACTCTACCGGGCTGGGGGATTGGTGGCTAGGGGTGGGGACAAAATTGGGATGACTAGGAGTAGAGGGGTATTGAAAGAGTAGTGTGAATTACTAGAGGGTGGGGATAAATGAGAATTAAGGTGTGAGAATTGAAAGAGTCTAAATAGTGGTGGGGCGTTATGTGATGGTGATGTTGGGGTAAACCGAGTGGACAGTCCACATAGGCAATCGTGGAGGGTTCGCCATATGGGGGAGGTGAGGGGCCTGGTAGGGTTAGGGTTAGGGTTAGGGTTAGGGTTAGGGTTAGGGTTAGGTTTGGGTTAGGGTGGGGTTAAAAAGAAAAACTGGATGGTCTTAAAAAGCGCGGGCCTATCATTTCTGTGTTTAAAAAAATATATAACAAAGGACAGGAGGGAAAACAGAAATACAAAAAAAATTGTGTTGTGAAATAATGTGTGTGTTTTCTTTTACAGGTGCTGTGTGGTGGTGGCTGAGTGGATGGTGCTGAGGATTGGAGGACCAAGGTAGGTGTTGTTGAATTTGTTCTTTAGTGTGTAGATCTATGTGCCAGTATGTAAGTGTGTGCGTGTGTATGGATATATAGTCAGGTAAGTTATGTGTGTGTATATTACTTTAGGTCATGTATGCGTAAGAGTATGTATGAGTGTGTACATGTATATGTTCCAAAGTGTTTTGCAGTAATGTGTTTGTTCTTTTACAGATGCTGTGTGACGATGGATGAGTGGATGGTGCTGATCAAGGTAAGTGTTAATTTATTTATTGAGTGAAGCAGGTCTTGTATGAGATGAAGAGTGTTATGTTTTTTCATTCAGTCCCAGGGGTGTAATTGTGTTTAACTGTGTGATCCATTTTCTTTCGGCGTGTTTCCGCTGTCCACTGGACCACCCGGACCCCGACTCCACACCAGATATGATGAGGTGAGTGACGGGGTGCTCCTGGAAGTGTGTGACGAGTGTTGTTTGTAGGTGTGCCCGTGAGATGTTGTATAGGTGTTGTTTGAGCCTAGTGTCTATTGATGAACCGGTTTCTCCTATGTAGTGTTTGTGACAGAGGGTGCAGGTGATGATGTATACTGCATTGGAGGTTTGTAAGGTGAGGTTGTCCGGGACTGGAGCTGATGTGTGACTGTGAGGGTTTGTAATGAATTTTCTGTATTTATAATGAAGTGTATGAGGTTTGGCTGCTGGAGAGGGCATGGTGCTGAATTTGGTGTGTATGAGTATGTCCTTTAAGCTTTTATTTTTCCTGTATGCTGAAATGATCTTGTAGGGTTTTAGTGCGGGGTATGTGCGTTGAGCCGTGGTGAAGTTGTGTTTGAATGCATGTTGTAGGGGTCGAGTTTTATGTGAAAAAGTGGTGACTAGGGGAATGATAATCAACGGGTCCGTGACGGTGTCTGAGGTGAACGGTGTGCCGGTGTTGGTTGTGGGTGGTGGGGACGGGGGGGTGAAAACAGAATCCTGAGTGTTGTTACAATCAGGATCGGGAAGAATGGTGGGGTTAAAGGGAGGGTCAACATTCCGTGGGGAACTAGGGAGGGTATTAAAGGTAGGGTGGGGATGGGAAGGCAGGGTGGAATTAAAGGGCGGGTTGGGAAGGGTGGTGGGATTAAAGGGTGGGTCAACACCCAGTGGGGAACTAGGAAGGGGATTAAAGGAAGGGTGGGAATGGGAAGGCAGGGTGGGGTTAAAGGGCGGGTTGAAGGGACTTTTAAAGGGGGGGTTGGGTTTAGGCCTAGGGTTAAAGGGAGGGGTGGGGTTACAGGGAAGGTTGGGGTTGGGTATGGGGTCGGAGGGACTTTTAAAGGGAGGGTTGGGTTTAGGCCTAGGGTTAAAGGGAGGGGTGGGGTTACAGGAAGGGTTGGGGTTGGGTATGGGGTCGGAGGGACTTTTAGGGGGAGGGTTGGGTTTAGGCCTATGGTTAAAGGGAGGGGTGGGGTTACAGGGAGGGTTGGGGTTGGGTATGGGGTCCGAGGGGTTGGGGTTAGGATGAGGGACCAGGTTGGGTGTAGCTCTTGGGGTGGGCAGAGAGGGGTTAAAGGGAAGGTTGGGTTGGGGTTTAAGACGGCGGATGGAATTGAATATGGGGTAGAGATGGGGTGTTGGATGGAGTCCCGCAGCAAGGTCCCGGGAAGGTTCAGGGCTAGGAGGGGGGTTGGGGGAGGATGCAGGATACGAACCCGGTGTAGGGTAAGGGGAGGGATTCGGGGGGGATGGGGAAAGGAGGGAGAGGGACCGTGCTGCGGGTTGTGTATGTATTGATGCTTGTGTTTGGAGTGTAGGAATTGTGTGTAATGTGTGTGCCGTGTGTGTATTGGTTGTGTATGTGTCTTTGTTTGGTGCGGTGGGTGTATGTGTGGGCTGAGTGGGAGAGAGGGCTGCCAAAGTGTCATTCTTGATTGTGCGCAGAAACCGTTTGGAATATCCCCTGTGCCTAAGTGCGTGAAATAGTGTTGAGATGGCTATGTGTAAATCTTCTTTGTGAGAAGATATTCTATGAAACCGGATTATTTGTGATTTAACTATGCCTTTAAACGTGTGTTTGGGATGGTAACTGTGTTTGTGTAATAGGGCGTGTGTGTCTGTAGGTTTAAAATAAACGCGTGTCTGTAATGTCTTATGTGTTGTATTTATTGGGTGAAAATATACAGTGGTGTCCAAAAAGTGAATTTGCTGTGGGTCAATTATGTATTTTACTGTTATTGACGGGTGATGTGAGTTGAGTATGCGTATGAATTCCGTGAAATGTTTGATGTCGTGTGGCCATGCTCCTATGATGTCATCTAAAAATCTGTAGTAAAATGATGGTTGTAGTGGACACTTTGACAGCGCTTCTCTCTCCCACTCAGCCATGTATATGTTGGCATAGGCGGGTGCGAACTTTTTGCCCATAGCTGTTCCCGATATCTGTAGATAGTGTTTATTGTTAAATAAAAAGTCATTGCTGTCTAAACTAATTTGGAGTAATTGTAGAATGTCCTGATCCGGTCTATTGGGGTCTGGGTGTTTTTGAAATAATGACTTGACAGCCTGCACACCCATAGTGGTGTTAATGTTGGTGTACAGGCTGTCAACGTCAATGGTGAAAATGTGTGTGTGGGAGGGAACAGCTATGGGCTTGAGCTTCTCCAGGAAATGGTAGGTGTCTTTGAGGTAACTGGGGTGGCGGGTGGATAGGGGGTTGATGTAATGGTCAATGTATTCCGATATGTTATATGATTCGCTGTTGCAGTCCGAGACTATGGGTCTACCAGGAGGAACTTCAAAGGGAATGGTCCAGGTGTCCGGTTCTTTATGGATCTTGGGAAGTAAGTAAAATAGTCTCTGTCGTGGTGTGTCTGGTCCGTATAAGTAGTCCCGTTGTTTGGCTGTAATGTATTGTCTGCTGTAAAGTGATTTGATGATAGTCCTGAGTTTAACCTGTGTCTGTGGTTGTATGCTATCCGGTATGATCTTGTAATGTCTGTTGTTGTTTAATTGCCTGTTTGCCTCAAAGATGTACTGATGGTTATCTAAAATGACTATCTTGGATCCTTTGTCCGCTGGTTTGATGACTATGTGTGTGTTGTTTTTAAGTGTTTGTAGTGATTCTCGGAGTGTGGTCGTGAGGTTGTCTTGTCTGTCCGTCTGTGTGTTGTTGTAGTCCCGTAGTGTCCTTCTGTCTGTCTTAATAAGGTGCCTGATATGGTGATCCACCTGGGAGAGTTTGGGCTCCCAGGTGGAGGGATTGATAAATGGCAGGTGAGTGTCATTGTCCGTGAAGTCAAAGTAGTCCAAAATCTTGAGTCGTCTGTGGTATTTGTGAATGTCCCTTTGAAGTTCCTCCTGGTCAAAAGTGGTGGGGCGGGGAACGAAGGTGAGGCCTCTCTCCAGCAGTGCTATTTGTGTTTGTGACGGATGAAATGTTTTGGATAGATTAAGTATGTTGGAGTTGGGTGGTAGTGGTGCATGAGGGGGCTGAGAGACGGAGAGAGGGGGGCCAGTAGATGTGTGTGTCGTTAATGGATGAGTGGTGATGTTGGAAGTGTCCGGGTTGTGGGTAGGGGTGATTATAAATTTAGCTGTGCACACCAGTGTGAGAAAATTGCTGTTGCTGTTTCCGGTGTCCAGTGAATGGTGTCCCTAGTGGTGCGGAATGAGTCCTTCGGTATTTCAAAGAGTGTGGGTAGATGTGTGCTGATGTATCCATTCATTATCTTGATGTTTTGTTTCTGTTGTGGGGTGAGAAGTGGTGAGTGGTTCATGATGGGGACATAGATGGTGGCGTTGGGGAAAGTGCTCTGGGCTTCCTTGTACATGCTTGCTAACTGTTTCAGTGATGTCTGGTATGGGTCGTGGTCCTTGTTGTTGAGACCCACCGAGAGGACCACCACCTCTGTGTGTGGGTGTATATCAGTTTTTTCTAGAACCTTTTGGAAATGATAGAAAGTGGCCCCAGGGTAGCTGTCCACCTGTGCCATAGGGTTCTGGAAGGAGGGGACTCTGTTGAGGTTAGAGTCCCCAATGAACAAATGGGACTTGGTGCCCTTGATCGTCCAGTCCGCCACCTTGCGTGAGGGGCGAGCTATATGGTAGGAGGGTTTGAATGATGTGTGTGCGTGAGAGGAGGTGGTTTGGCTGTGTGATGGAGGCTGGGGACTACATGTTGGTTCTAAGGGTGTGTGTGCGGAGGCGCCAAGTCGTGGAGAGTCCCCCACAGGCCCCTTGGTAGGGTGGAAAGGGGAGGGCTCAGAGCAGGCTTTCTCCAAAGGTGATTTGCCTTTTAGGTGCCCTTTCATCATTTTAGCCTGCAATGAGGGCCTGTTTTTTGAGGGACTCTCCTGTCTGGCGCCTGGGGAAGGGAAAAAAGAGGGGGTTAATGTGTGTACAGTGATGTTTGGGCCAGGTTTCTGAGGGATGGGGGAGGCTGATGAGGGGGAATTGCGGTGACCTACGGGGGAGGGGAAGCTTGTCTCAGTGGAGAAAGCTTCCCGTGTACGTGTTTGTGTGTTAGAGGGGGAGTAGGTGTGTTTTTTGAAATGGGATTGAGTGAGGGACTTAGTGGTTAGTGTGGGGGGAGTCCTAAGTGTGGTGGCCAGAAGGGGGATCTGAGATGTGCGTGCGCCTAAATTAAGTGTGTACTTGTATGTGTGAGCGGTTCTGGGAAGGAGTGGGAATTCTGGTGATATCTGTGTGTTGTGAAAAGAAGTGTCTGTGATGTGTTGTTCGGTGGGTGTTCCTATGTGTGTGCTAATTGTTTCATTTTTTGTAGGTGTGTTTGTAAGTGGCTGAGGTGGCGGTGGAGCTGGCAAGGTGGCGGACTGGACGGTCGGCAAAGGTAGGTGCTGGGTTGTGATCTGGTGTGCAGGTGAAGCTGAAGGTAAGGTGACTGGTTGGAGGACAGGTGATGTTGGAGATTGGACTACAGGTGAGATGAAATGTGTGGTGCATGACTGTTGAGTTGTTGGGTGTGGTGTAGTCGTGTGTATGATGGGTGGCTGTTGTGTGGGTAAATGTGTTGTGGGAGTGGCCACAGGTGTAGGGGCCATGTCTGTGTGTGTAGTAATAGGGTTAGGGTTAGGGTTAGGGTTAGGGTTAGGGTTAGGGTTAGGTTTGGGTTAGGGTGGGGTTAAAAAGAAAAACTGGATGGTCTTAAAGAGCGCGGGCCTATCATTTCTGTGTTTAAAAAAAATATACATAACAAAGGAGGGGAAGGAAAACAGAAATACAAAAAAAAGGTGTTGTGAAATAATGTGTGTGTTTTCTTTTACAGGTGCTGTGTGGTGGTGGCTGAGTGGATGGTGCTGAGGAGTGGAGGACCAAGGTAGGTGTTGTTGAATTTGTTCTTTAGTGTGTAGATCTATGTGCCGGTTAGGGTTAGGGTTAGGGTTAGGGTTAGGGTTAGGGTTAGGGTTAGGGTTAGGGTTAGGTTGTTATCTCTGATGCCCCCCGCGCCAAGCAGTTCAGTACTTCGACCCGCATAGGCTTAGGGGGAAATGCACTCGTATCCTAGAGCCATGTAGATCTTCCACCAGAGGGGGTAGGGGAGTAGACCCCCTCCAGGACCCCAAAGGGGTCCCAGGCCTGTAGACCCTGTTGCGCTCGCGGCCCAGGGTAAGTATAGGCCTAAGCACTAAAGAGGACGTTAGTAACCGATGGGTACATGGATGACCACCCCCGAATCCACTGACGGACGTGTGCGCACCACAGGGTCTAAGCAGGAGCGTGCTCTGAGGTCTTCTGTCCCCACAAGAGAGGTTCCCCCCGAGAGAGGTAGGTGACCTCGGGTGTCAAGGTTCACTCGTGGGTAGCAGAGGTGACCGGCCACCGTAGCACATGCTACATCCGAGTGTAGACACAGGGGGGTTCCACTCGTCCAATCCGAAGCGCGCAGCGCCGAGGCGCGTAGCGCCGAGGTGCCGCGCTGAGGTAGTCCATCTAATCTTCTTCACCCCACTGGTGATGGCAGCAGGGCCGTCTACCTCTTCCGTCGGTAGGAAGCATGAGAAGGGAGGGGTCACTCCTGTCTCCTCCCCCTGAGTCCGGTCAGGAGGAGTGACTCGTAAAGCAGCGGAGCCGGTAAAACCGTGGTCCAAGCCTGAGGCCGGCTTGAAAATCAACCGTAGCCACGGCTTGAAAATCAACCGTAGCCACGTCAGGACTGCTTTAGATGAAGTGGTGGGGTGGGCTGGACCGTAGCCTGGGCCTACGGCCGGAGGGGTCAAAGATCCCCCCGTTGCCGTGTGAGGGCCGGATGATGTGTAGTACACATCACCGAAGGAGGGAGCTGAGACAGCTCGGTCATCAGAGATGACAGAGGATCACAGGCTATGACCGAGGATCACAGGCTATGTGCGGAGGACCAAGTCCCCGACGGTCCAGCCCCCAGGATGGGCGATGATGGTCCAGTGGAGGCCAATCCGGGTCCTCTTCAAGAGATGGGGCATGAGCGTGAGTGAATGGATGCACCTGAGTGTGTGAGTGCGTGTCCTACCTTGGCCCGGTAGCTAACCTAATCTAGGGGGAGCCTGCCTGAAAAATTCAAAAGCCTATCCAGGGCCTGGTTTTGATGAGTAGAGGACATCTGCACTTGTCGTGCTGCTGGGGAGGAAAGGGGGGTTAATGGACAGGACACATGAGTGCCATGAATGCAATAAATGAGGGCGCTCTGGGGAAGAGCGCCGCAGACATACATGAGTATGTGGAAGACGGGTGTGTGTGTGAGAGAGAGAGAGAGAGAGAGAGAGAACAGCTAGAGAGAGCACGCGTGTGTGTGGGTGTGTGAGAGAGAGAGAGAGCAAGAGAGGGGCTCTTCCGAGCAAATAAAAGGTGTAGTCAAAAACGCAGAACTCCACTCCCTGGGAGGTGCCTTCCTGCTGGCACCTACCACAACATTAAGCAGGGAATCGTGAGGTTCTAACCGGCCACGACTGCAGTTTCGCTCTCCTCAGAGCTCGTCAGGTAGCAAAGTATGAAATAAAACACGTTATGCAGGTCAAGGGCCGTCCTACGACTAAGGACTATCAAGAACTCAGGGGTGACGACAAAAAGCGTCATCCCCCCTGTGCCTTGGGCGCCCACCAGAATCGGTAATCTCAATTAAACATCTAGGGAAAAGAGGAGACAAGAGAGAGAGAGAGAGAGAGAGAGAGAGTATGTGTGTGTGTGTGTGTGTGTGTGCATAGAAGGCAACATGGATGGACCGTGTGTGACAGGTGACCAAGGAACTGTGAAAGGAGAAAGGAACACAGGTTAGGGTTAGAGTGGTGCCAGAGTGGATCTGTAAGGAAAAAAGTGTGTAAATTAGAATTAGTAGGAAGGCCAGGGAGAGCCGAAGACACCGAAACCATAGGCCCAAAAGGGAGGTGATAGTGAAACAAAGAGAGAGAACGGCCTAGGGTTGGGGTGAGGAGACTAAGGAGGAGGTAGGGGGGGAGGGGGGTGGGAGAAAAGACACCAGGGCGGGACCTATGGTTAGGTAAGAGGTAGGAGGGGTTGGGGTTAGGGTAAACAGGTCGGCAAGGAGGTAGGGGTTAAGGAAGGATGGAAACAAGGTCAGCAGGGTTAAGGTTAGAGCAGGAGAGACAAAGCCGAAAGAAGAACCATCAGTGGATATCAGTATGGGATGTGGGTGGAAAGGAGAGACGGGCTCCACAACATGAGTGTGGAGGTGTGGTGGAGGGACTCACAGATGGCCACAGGTGAAGGAATGTAGAGAGGAGTGTCCAGTCCATGCAGGGGAGGAGTCCACGTGTAGATGGGAAGCCTGGGTGAATAGGGAGCGATGAATGGGCTGGTGTGATCATGACATGGCACAGTCAACAATGACCCGCACGCAGTCACAACACAGCCATGCTATACCACCGGAGATAGACAACTACCCCGTGGAAAAATAGCATATTGAGAATCCCACGATGTAGACTGAATCCAGGGTTGTGGCCATGCCAAGCCACAGGGAGCACAGGCAGCATCCAGAGAGAACTGGCCCACCACTCCGAAGGTCAAAGGGTTAGGGTTAGGGTTAGGGTTAGGGTTAGGTTTAATGTCTGAAAATCCCCCGAGCCCAGTAGTTCGGTACTTCGACCCACTTAGGCTCAGGACTGAGGCACACGCTATGCCAATGCTGAGTCATCCACCACATCCGAACAGGGGCTAGGCCCCTCCAGGAACCCCGAGGGGAACCCAGGCCGGGTAACACCTGAAGCGCTCGCCACTCGACACAGGGTGAGTGAGGAGCACTCAGGGGGATAGTAATATATAAACATACAACAAGAAACAATGCATAATATATAAGTATAGGTCGAGCACATGGATGGCCGTCTCCGTATCCACTTGACATGTTCAGGTAGCAGGGTCAATGCGGGAGCATGCTCAGAGTCAGAAAGGTCCCTTGTTGTTAGTAGAAGTTAATATCTGGAGGGTCTCTGTCCACCTGGGGGACAAAGTAAACACCATCAGAGTATATAAAAGTCATAAAGTGTTTGAAACCGAGTTATTATTCCAATTATGGTATCAATCCTTAAGAGTCCCGATCCCCAAGGGGTCAAGGTACACATCCTCAGATTATAAATAGGTTTGATGTCTGATGATCACCCGAGCCCAGCAGTTTCGTGCTTCGACCCGTTTAGGTGTGAACTCTCACTGGTTGGGGTTAGGACAGGTGACCCAGTGAGGTGGCCCAGTGAGGTGGCCCAGTAATCAGAGATAAAACCACTGGGGGGAAGCAACGGTTAAGTTTTAGGCGTAGACCCCCCCAGGTTGGGGTTAGGATAAGTGACAGGGGGGCTATCCCACCCCATTAAGTCACAGTAGGTTAGTCGTCTGGTTAAGTTTTAGGCGTAGGCCCTCCCAGGTTGGGGTTAGGATAAGTGACAGGGGGGTTATCCTACCCCATTAAGTCACAGAAGGTAAGCCTTCCGGTTGAGTTTTAGGCGTAGACCCTCCCAGGTTGGGGTTAGGATAAGTGACAGGGGGGCTATCCTACCCCATTAAGTCACAGTAGGTCAGCCTTTCGGTTAAGTTTTAGGCGTAGACCCTCCCAGGTTGGGGTTAGGGTAAGTGACAGGGGGGCTATCCTACCCCATTAAGTCACAGTAGGCCAGCCTATGGGATGGTGACGGTTGGGTTAAGGTACGCGGAGAAGGGCAAAAGAGGGAGCAACATGCCGGCGTCTGGGGGGAGTACACGAGGAACGCAGGAGGGATAGAAATTAAATAAAGGGCCTGTGTGGACATATAAGGTGCAATTGAGTGTGTGAGTGCGTGTCCTACCTTGACCGGGTAGCTAACTTAATCTGAAAAGCTAAAAAAGGTTCTACCTGGAAAGTTAAGAATCTATACCAATCCCGGGTGCAGATGTGGGGAGGACCCCAAGGAAATGCAGGGCTGTGGAAGGAAGGGGTTAATAAACAAGATACATGAGTGTCATAGCCCTGTCCTCACTGCACATGAGTGCGATGAAGATAAAGCCATGCAGACAATAGTGGTGGGAGTGGGGTGAGAGAGATATAGAGAGAGGCGCTCCTGTTAGAGCAAATAAAAGTTGTAGTCAAAAACGCAGGACTCCATTCCCTGGGCGGTGCCTCCTGCCGGGCCCATGCCAGAAATTAAGCAGGGATATACGGGGTCCTAACTGGCCACGACCGGTTTCGTCCTCTCCCAGGACTCGTCAGGTGACGGAAATAAAACATGAGCAGGAACCAGGGCCATCCTAGGCTACGGACTGACAGGGGACCTCGAGGCTACACCAAAGAAGGAGGATGGTGGTCACCCCGGTGCCCTCCTGGCAGCCCACCAGAAGCGGTATTCAGAATTATTGTCTAGGGAAAAGAGTAGAGAGGGAGAGAGAGAGAGAGAGAGGGGGAGGGCGCGCGTGTGTGCGAGGCATGTGTGTACACTCAGGGTGGTGAACAAGCTAAGTGAGAGGAGAAGATCTGTAAAAGAAGAAGCATGGGTTAGGATTAGTGAAAGGGGGTCCAGAAAAACCTGTGGAAGGAGGGGGGGGGGGGGGGGGATTGTCTTTATGTGTGAGTGCTTAATGCACAGAGAAGCCTAAAATGTGTGTGTGCCTAGAGAAAGAGAGAGAGCGGAACAGACCAGTAGAGAATAGTAGAGAGAGAGAGACAGAATGTGTGTGTGAGTGTGTGAGAGAGTATGTGTGTGAGCAAAGCCTAAGATTATGTGTGTGTGCTTATGCACAGAAATGAATGTGTGAGCATGGAATGGGAGGGGGAGGAGGGAGAGGGAAGAAAAGAGAAAGTACATTATATCCATGCATACATATACACAGACATGTAGTACAAGCATGCACACACACTATCAGCAGTTCATGCAAACGCGTGGGGTATGAGTATGAGGTGGTAGGCCCAAGTTATTAATAAATGCACCCTATTAAATCAATCAAGCAACCAAACTAGACTAGAAAGAAAAACTTACATATGGCCCCAGAAGATGGAGAAGTGAAGATGAGATGGGAGATCCTAAGATGGATGCTTGCAGCGCGTGGTAGCAGCAGGTGCGTTTATGGGCAAAAAACAAGTGGGCTAATTAGCAACAGGTCCGCTAGCACGCATGCGTTCAGAGCATGGTACTGAATATGACACAAAACAAGCTAATAATTCGATAAAAAAACTAGATAAACAATTTATGGATAGCAAAAGCAAGTTAGAAAACGTATTATTGAGGGGTGGGAAATGGTCTTACGGTCACGCAGCTCCGGTCGGCAGTCACAGTCTCAAACGAACACACAGGCTTATTAATACCGGAGTATTAGTGACGGTGAAGAAAAAAGTTTTTGGAGAGAGGACGTCAAGGGGCGGGATCTCCAAATCACGTCACTAGCCATTGGAGTGTAAGGTCTGTGATTGACGTGGCAAACCGGGACGTGCAGCCAAGTCCGATGTAAACAAACACTGCAAAACTAGCAACGCCGTTCGGTAGCAGAAAACGGAGACTTGGAGATGAGAAAAAATTCCAAACCAAGAGGCAGTAGAGTGGTACAATCCTCAGAGTGTAGGGGAAAACGAATCACGTTTTACACAGGTGTAGAACCGGTCTGCACTGCTACGTTATGTGAAAAATAGCTGCCGCAGAAGAACGACCTGCTGCGGTGACGTCACTGAGAGGAAATCCCAGGGAAGCCCCTGCGCGTCCGTGGTCTCTACAACAGGGTGTAGGTACAGGCGAAAAAAATATTATGTTGAGCAGCAATAAGGGACTGGACTACACATTAGCAGTAAACAGTAAACTAATATTATCCCTATTAATATAATATAATATATTATATAATAAACCCTTAGAATAAAAGGCAAAACCAGAACGTTCCAAGGTAAAATTAGGACTCCAAGATAATCTAAGGATGGCCAAAGTATCTAAAAAACAGTGGCAGAAACGTGATAAAAGCAGCTCTCAGACTAAGAATCACCATAGAGGTCACGACCAACATAATCCAGAGGCCTAGAGCCAGCCGTCTCACAGAGAAACCACGTCACACAAGCACATCCCTACTCTGGACAGCAACACAACTCAGACCACCAGAGTCCGCAAAGTGGTCGAGGTCACATCCGATATTCCCCAATCATCAATGCAGACCATGGTGCCTAATCCATGCCCTGACAGATGACAGCCGGTAGGCAAGACACCAGGGTCACATCCGATATACCTGATGTCAACAGCCACCCCAGGCAGTCACCCAAGGCCAAAACCCCATGACAAGGCCCAAGACCAAGATCACCGCTGAGGGTGAAACGCCCCGCAGTGAGTCCAAGTGGTCCAGAGATTATGGTATTAGCCAGTGAACAAGATACTCATCAAGACACCGGCCTAGGCCTCAATGGACAGAACGGTCTAGATTCCTAGAGTAGAGAGTAGGCCTAAATCCATATGTGTGTGAAAAAATGTGGTCCAGTCTATATGGTGATCTCCAGCGTAATCCCTCCAGGAAGATGACCACAAAAGGTGGTGTGTATACACAAAGTAGGCGTCAAGGCGCCACTCCACAGGTAACCTAATGGCATAGCCACAGGTAAAAACAGCTCTGTGGGTAGATGTCACCTGGTCACAACTTCTGTAGTTGTACAGGGATGTGTATTTGGAGAGTACAGGCCGTGGCATACACTTTTTCTTGGTCTCCAGTGTAATACCTCCAGGAAGATGACCACATAGAGTGGTGTATATACACAAAATAGGCGCGAGGGCGCCACTCCACAGGCAACCTAATGGCACAGCCACAGGTAAAATCACCTCTTTGGGTAGATGTCACCTGGTCACAACCTCTGCAGTTGTACAGGGATGTGTATTGTGAGAATACAGGCCGTAGCATCCACTTCATTCTTCTCCACATGTGGTGAGGGGGTGACGCGGTGGGGGCTCCATCGTCACGTGTGGGAGTGAGGGAACGTATAAAAGGAACATCCCCAGGTGGCCAACACACGGTGATAGCCCTTAGTACCGGTCCAGGCCTCAGTGTCCGTGGATGTGAATCCAAATAAGGAGAGCAAAAACTAAAAATACGTAGGCTATTAGATGTGAATAAACTCTGAGTAGTGGCTTCCGCATGCTAGGTTGACTTGCTGCTGTTGAGCCATGTCCTCTGACTCTGCCATTGGGCGTCAGGCGGCTCCCGGTGGGTGATTGGCCGAGGAGGCCAGCTGAACCAGGAGCCGAGCGTCATGCAACACAACCTAGGTCCATTCATGGTAGTAAGTTATGGATAGGATGCTGCTTAAGGGGAATCGGGCTAAAGGCTAAAGGGAAAATATCCAGCTAATCAAAGGCCACCGGCTGTGGCAGGCTGAGTAGGAAGGTCTACCATTCCACGGACAGTCTGATGGGGGCCATTCTGGCTCCATACTAAATCCAAACCCCCTAAGCGGTCCCCCCACTGTGCGAGCTGGTAAGGTCAATTAGTCGAAGCCCCAGCCAACACATCCACGGTCTTCTAGGTGAGAATGTTGTTGTGAATGCAGGGGACATTAGGGACAGTTTGTATTATGGACCCAGGTCTGGAGGAGAAGTCCAGACGCGCGTACGCGATCAATGGAGGTCTTTAAATCCAAAACAAGTGTATTGTATCTTCTCCCAGAAGGCTCCACATCAGATTTATTTGTGTCTAATAGGCGATACAATCCAAGTCAGGTAGAGGATGGGGGGTCCCAGTCAGAGCACCTAAGTGTATCCAGGGGAGGCGAACCCTGATAGAGGTGACGATGGCCGGGTACTCAAAAAACCAAACTGAACACAGGGAGGGGGATCACACTCCATGATGTGAGAGAGCCCCAAGTCCCAACTAGCGTGTGGGTGTCCCCACTAAACCTGGTTGCAGGGAGGGACACCAGAGAGACGGAGTTGATAGGCCTGGGGTTGAAGGTAACTGACTAGAGTGCCCACCAGGAGTGGAGCGCCCCAGTGAAGGGGGGCTCGGCTAACCTAGGGGCTTATATAAGTAGGAACCAGGTATGGGAGCCTCAAAACCGTGAGCGAAGTGCTGAACTAAACCGAACCCCTAGATTACTAGTATGAGGCCAGGTTAGGCCAACCATACTAATTTAGGCTAAGCTAACAATACCAGTCTAGATGACGTGAACCGTGTGAAAAAATGCGAAACGGCAGCATCTGAAGGGCTAGGCTAACAAAGCTGAGTTAGGCTAACAATGCTAAGCTAGGCTAAGCTAACAAAAACCGTCCAGATAGGTCAAAAAACGATATAGATCATAACTAATATGCAAATTAGCGGGTTGGGTAAATGCTAACAATGCTAGGCTAGGCTAACAAAAAACCGTCTAAATTGGTCAGAAAAAGAATATAGATCATAACTAACATGCAAAATAGCGAATTGGGTAAAGGCTAACAATGCTAAGCTAGGCTAAGCTAGGTTATGCTAAGCTAACAAAAACGTCTAAATAAGTAAAAAACGTGTGGGTCATGTCAAACCTACCGAATAACGCATCGGGCTAGGCTAACAATGCTAAGCTAAGCTAAATATGCTAAATGGCGCAAGGCGGACCCAAAATACGACGTTCTAATATATAACCTGGGTTCCTCGTAAAAAAGAGCGCAGGCCCGCCCGGTAGGTCCCTAGTCACACCGCGAGAATCAGGAGAAGCAACGTACATGGCTGTGATGTTTAGTCACATGCGGGTAAATCATATAAAACCAGTACCCTCGCCACATCAACCCAGTGCGCGGCCGGTCTCAACTCCAAAAATATGTCCCAACGGAAGTCTCAGCACATCTAGTTCCGTGTCTCTGACTGGAGATCTGCCATGCACAAATTAGAGGGGCATATCCCCGTGCCCAGCTAGGAAGTGTTGCATGAAAGGGTTGAATCGCTAGTGGAGGGAGACGGTGCGAACAAGTCAGTGGTCCCAATATAACAAGCAAGTAAATTGGTGGCATCCTGATGTGGATTCAGATCACAGCCTTGTATGCTCCGGCGGGTTAGGTTTAATGTCTGAAAATCCCCCGAGCCCAGTAGTTCGGTACTTCGACCCACTTAGGCTCAGGACTGAGGCACACGCTATGCCAATGCTGAGTCATCCACCACATCCGAACAGGGGCTAGGCCCCTCCAGGAACCCCGAGGGGAACCCAGGCCGGGTAACACCTGAAGCGCTCGCCACTCGACACAGGGTGAGTGAGGAGCACTCAGGGGGATAGTAATATATAAACATACAACAAGAAACAATGCATAATATATAAGTATAGGTCGAGCACATGGATGGCCGTCTCCGTATCCACTTGACATGTTCAGGTAGCAGGGTCAATGCGGGAGCATGCTCAGAGTCAGAAAGGTCCCTTGTTGTTAGTAGAAGTTAATATCTGGAGGGTCTCTGTCCACCTGGGGGACAAAGTAAACACCATCAGAGTATATAAAAGTCATAAAGTGTTTGAAACCGAGTTATTATTCCAATTATGGTATCAATCCTTAAGAGTCCCGATCCCCAAGGGGTCAAGGTACACATCCTCAGATTATAAATAGGTTTGATGTCTGATGATCACCCGAGCCCAGCAGTTTCGTGCTTCGACCCGTTTAGGTGTGAACTCTCACTGGTTGGGGTTAGGACAGGTGACCCAGTGAGGTGGCCCAGTGAGGTGGCCCAGTAATCAGAGATAAAACCACTGGGGGGAAGCAACGGTTAAGTTTTAGGCGTAGACCCCCCCAGGTTGGGGTTAGGATAAGTGACAGGGGGGCTATCCCACCCCATTAAGTCACAGTAGGTTAGTCGTCTGGTTAAGTTTTAGGCGTAGGCCCTCCCAGGTTGGGGTTAGGATAAGTGACAGGGGGGTTATCCTACCCCATTAAGTCACAGAAGGTAAGCCTTCCGGTTGAGTTTTAGGCGTAGACCCTCCCAGGTTGGGGTTAGGATAAGTGACAGGGGGGCTATCCTACCCCATTAAGTCACAGTAGGTCAGCCTTTCGGTTAAGTTTTAGGCGTAGACCCTCCCAGGTTGGGGTTAGGGTAAGTGACAGGGGGGCTATCCTACCCCATTAAGTCACAGTAGGCCAGCCTATGGGATGGTGACGGTTGGGTTAAGGTACGCGGAGAAGGGCAAAAGAGGGAGCAACATGCCGGCGTCTGGGGGGAGTACACGAGGAACGCAGGAGGGATAGAAATTAAATAAAGGGCCTGTGTGGACATATAAGGTGCAATTGAGTGTGTGAGTGCGTGTCCTACCTTGACCGGGTAGCTAACTTAATCTGAAAAGCTAAAAAAGGTTCTACCTGGAAAGTTAAGAATCTATACCAATCCCGGGTGCAGATGTGGGGAGGACCCCAAGGAAATGCAGGGCTGTGGAAGGAAGGGGTTAATAAACAAGATACATGAGTGTCATAGCCCTGTCCTCACTGCACATGAGTGCGATGAAGATAAAGCCATGCAGACAATAGTGGTGGGAGTGGGGTGAGAGAGATATAGAGAGAGGCGCTCCTGTTAGAGCAAATAAAAGTTGTAGTCAAAAACGCAGGACTCCATTCCCTGGGCGGTGCCTCCTGCCGGGCCCATGCCAGAAATTAAGCAGGGATATACGGGGTCCTAACTGGCCACGACCGGTTTCGTCCTCTCCCAGGACTCGTCAGGTGACGGAAATAAAACATGAGCAGGAACCAGGGCCATCCTAGGCTACGGACTGACAGGGGACCTCGAGGCTACACCAAAGAAGGAGGATGGTGGTCACCCCGGTGCCCTCCTGGCAGCCCACCAGAAGCGGTATTCAGAATTATTGTCTAGGGAAAAGAGTAGAGAGGGAGAGAGAGAGAGAGAGAGGGGGAGGGCGCGCGTGTGTGCGAGGCATGTGTGTACACTCAGGGTGGTGAACAAGCTAAGTGAGAGGAGAAGATCTGTAAAAGAAGAAGCATGGGTTAGGATTAGTGAAAGGGGGTCCAGAAAAACCTGTGGAAGGAGGGGGGGGGGGGGGGGATTGTCTTTATGTGTGAGTGCTTAATGCACAGAGAAGCCTAAAATGTGTGTGTGCCTAGAGAAAGAGAGAGAGCGGAACAGACCAGTAGAGAATAGTAGAGAGAGAGAGACAGAATGTGTGTGTGAGTGTGTGAGAGAGTATGTGTGTGAGCAAAGCCTAAGATTATGTGTGTGTGCTTATGCACAGAAATGAATGTGTGAGCATGGAATGGGAGGGGGAGGAGGGAGAGGGAAGAAAAGAGAAAGTACATTATATCCATGCATACATATACACAGACATGTAGTACAAGCATGCACACACACTATCAGCAGTTCATGCAAACGCGTGGGGTATGAGTATGAGGTGGTAGGCCCAAGTTATTAATAAATGCACCCTATTAAATCAATCAAGCAACCAAACTAGACTAGAAAGAAAAACTTACATATGGCCCCAGAAGATGGAGAAGTGAAGATGAGATGGGAGATCCTAAGATGGATGCTTGCAGCGCGTGGTAGCAGCAGGTGCGTTTATGGGCAAAAAACAAGTGGGCTAATTAGCAACAGGTCCGCTAGCACGCATGCGTTCAGAGCATGGTACTGAATATGACACAAAACAAGCTAATAATTCGATAAAAAAACTAGATAAACAATTTATGGATAGCAAAAGCAAGTTAGAAAACGTATTATTGAGGGGTGGGAAATGGTCTTACGGTCACGCAGCTCCGGTCGGCAGTCACAGTCTCAAACGAACACACAGGCTTATTAATACCGGAGTATTAGTGACGGTGAAGAAAAAAGTTTTTGGAGAGAGGACGTCAAGGGGCGGGATCTCCAAATCACGTCACTAGCCATTGGAGTGTAAGGTCTGTGATTGACGTGGCAAACCGGGACGTGCAGCCAAGTCCGATGTAAACAAACACTGCAAAACTAGCAACGCCGTTCGGTAGCAGAAAACGGAGACTTGGAGATGAGAAAAAATTCCAAACCAAGAGGCAGTAGAGTGGTACAATCCTCAGAGTGTAGGGGAAAACGAATCACGTTTTACACAGGTGTAGAACCGGTCTGCACTGCTACGTTATGTGAAAAATAGCTGCCGCAGAAGAACGACCTGCTGCGGTGACGTCACTGAGAGGAAATCCCAGGGAAGCCCCTGCGCGTCCGTGGTCTCTACAACAGGGTGTAGGTACAGGCGAAAAAAATATTATGTTGAGCAGCAATAAGGGACTGGACTACACATTAGCAGTAAACAGTAAACTAATATTATCCCTATTAATATAATATAATATATTATATAATAAACCCTTAGAATAAAAGGCAAAACCAGAACGTTCCAAGGTAAAATTAGGACTCCAAGATAATCTAAGGATGGCCAAAGTATCTAAAAAACAGTGGCAGAAACGTGATAAAAGCAGCTCTCAGACTAAGAATCACCATAGAGGTCACGACCAACATAATCCAGAGGCCTAGAGCCAGCCGTCTCACAGAGAAACCACGTCACACAAGCACATCCCTACTCTGGACAGCAACACAACTCAGACCACCAGAGTCCGCAAAGTGGTCGAGGTCACATCCGATATTCCCCAATCATCAATGCAGACCATGGTGCCTAATCCATGCCCTGACAGATGACAGCCGGTAGGCAAGACACCAGGGTCACATCCGATATACCTGATGTCAACAGCCACCCCAGGCAGTCACCCAAGGCCAAAACCCCATGACAAGGCCCAAGACCAAGATCACCGCTGAGGGTGAAACGCCCCGCAGTGAGTCCAAGTGGTCCAGAGATTATGGTATTAGCCAGTGAACAAGATACTCATCAAGACACCGGCCTAGGCCTCAATGGACAGAACGGTCTAGATTCCTAGAGTAGAGAGTAGGCCTAAATCCATATGTGTGTGAAAAAATGTGGTCCAGTCTATATGGTGATCTCCAGCGTAATCCCTCCAGGAAGATGACCACAAAAGGTGGTGTGTATACACAAAGTAGGCGTCAAGGCGCCACTCCACAGGTAACCTAATGGCATAGCCACAGGTAAAAACAGCTCTGTGGGTAGATGTCACCTGGTCACAACTTCTGTAGTTGTACAGGGATGTGTATTTGGAGAGTACAGGCCGTGGCATACACTTTTTCTTGGTCTCCAGTGTAATACCTCCAGGAAGATGACCACATAGAGTGGTGTATATACACAAAATAGGCGCGAGGGCGCCACTCCACAGGCAACCTAATGGCACAGCCACAGGTAAAATCACCTCTTTGGGTAGATGTCACCTGGTCACAACCTCTGCAGTTGTACAGGGATGTGTATTGTGAGAATACAGGCCGTAGCATCCACTTCATTCTTCTCCACATGTGGTGAGGGGGTGACGCGGTGGGGGCTCCATCGTCACGTGTGGGAGTGAGGGAACGTATAAAAGGAACATCCCCAGGTGGCCAACACACGGTGATAGCCCTTAGTACCGGTCCAGGCCTCAGTGTCCGTGGATGTGAATCCAAATAAGGAGAGCAAAAACTAAAAATACGTAGGCTATTAGATGTGAATAAACTCTGAGTAGTGGCTTCCGCATGCTAGGTTGACTTGCTGCTGTTGAGCCATGTCCTCTGACTCTGCCATTGGGCGTCAGGCGGCTCCCGGTGGGTGATTGGCCGAGGAGGCCAGCTGAACCAGGAGCCGAGCGTCATGCAACACAACCTAGGTCCATTCATGGTAGTAAGTTATGGATAGGATGCTGCTTAAGGGGAATCGGGCTAAAGGCTAAAGGGAAAATATCCAGCTAATCAAAGGCCACCGGCTGTGGCAGGCTGAGTAGGAAGGTCTACCATTCCACGGACAGTCTGATGGGGGCCATTCTGGCTCCATACTAAATCCAAACCCCCTAAGCGGTCCCCCCACTGTGCGAGCTGGTAAGGTCAATTAGTCGAAGCCCCAGCCAACACATCCACGGTCTTCTAGGTGAGAATGTTGTTGTGAATGCAGGGGACATTAGGGACAGTTTGTATTATGGACCCAGGTCTGGAGGAGAAGTCCAGACGCGCGTACGCGATCAATGGAGGTCTTTAAATCCAAAACAAGTGTATTGTATCTTCTCCCAGAAGGCTCCACATCAGATTTATTTGTGTCTAATAGGCGATACAATCCAAGTCAGGTAGAGGATGGGGGGTCCCAGTCAGAGCACCTAAGTGTATCCAGGGGAGGCGAACCCTGATAGAGGTGACGATGGCCGGGTACTCAAAAAACCAAACTGAACACAGGGAGGGGGATCACACTCCATGATGTGAGAGAGCCCCAAGTCCCAACTAGCGTGTGGGTGTCCCCACTAAACCTGGTTGCAGGGAGGGACACCAGAGAGACGGAGTTGATAGGCCTGGGGTTGAAGGTAACTGACTAGAGTGCCCACCAGGAGTGGAGCGCCCCAGTGAAGGGGGGCTCGGCTAACCTAGGGGCTTATATAAGTAGGAACCAGGTATGGGAGCCTCAAAACCGTGAGCGAAGTGCTGAACTAAACCGAACCCCTAGATTACTAGTATGAGGCCAGGTTAGGCCAACCATACTAATTTAGGCTAAGCTAACAATACCAGTCTAGATGACGTGAACCGTGTGAAAAAATGCGAAACGGCAGCATCTGAAGGGCTAGGCTAACAAAGCTGAGTTAGGCTAACAATGCTAAGCTAGGCTAAGCTAACAAAAACCGTCCAGATAGGTCAAAAAACGATATAGATCATAACTAATATGCAAATTAGCGGGTTGGGTAAATGCTAACAATGCTAGGCTAGGCTAACAAAAAACCGTCTAAATTGGTCAGAAAAAGAATATAGATCATAACTAACATGCAAAATAGCGAATTGGGTAAAGGCTAACAATGCTAAGCTAGGCTAAGCTAGGTTATGCTAAGCTAACAAAAACGTCTAAATAAGTAAAAAACGTGTGGGTCATGTCAAACCTACCGAATAACGCATCGGGCTAGGCTAACAATGCTAAGCTAAGCTAAATATGCTAAATGGCGCAAGGCGGACCCAAAATACGACGTTCTAATATATAACCTGGGTTCCTCGTAAAAAAGAGCGCAGGCCCGCCCGGTAGGTCCCTAGTCACACCGCGAGAATCAGGAGAAGCAACGTACATGGCTGTGATGTTTAGTCACATGCGGGTAAATCATATAAAACCAGTACCCTCGCCACATCAACCCAGTGCGCGGCCGGTCTCAACTCCAAAAATATGTCCCAACGGAAGTCTCAGCACATCTAGTTCCGTGTCTCTGACTGGAGATCTGCCATGCACAAATTAGAGGGGCATATCCCCGTGCCCAGCTAGGAAGTGTTGCATGAAAGGGTTGAATCGCTAGTGGAGGGAGACGGTGCGAACAAGTCAGTGGTCCCAATATAACAAGCAAGTAAATTGGTGGCATCCTGATGTGGATTCAGATCACAGCCTTGTATGCTCCGGCGGGTTAGGTTTAATGTCTGAAAATCCCCCGAGCCCAGTAGTTCGGTACTTCGACCCACTTAGGCTCAGGACTGAGGCACACGCTATGCCAATGCTGAGTCATCCACCACATCCGAACAGGGGCTAGGCCCCTCCAGGAACCCCGAGGGGAACCCAGGCCGGGTAACACCTGAAGCGCTCGCCACTCGACACAGGGTGAGTGAGGAGCACTCAGGGGGATAGTAATATATAAACATACAACAAGAAACAATGCATAATATATAAGTATAGGTCGAGCACATGGATGGCCGTCTCCGTATCCACTTGACATGTTCAGGTAGCAGGGTCAATGCGGGAGCATGCTCAGAGTCAGAAAGGTCCCTTGTTGTTAGTAGAAGTTAATATCTGGAGGGTCTCTGTCCACCTGGGGGACAAAGTAAACACCATCAGAGTATATAAAAGTCATAAAGTGTTTGAAACCGAGTTATTATTCCAATTATGGTATCAATCCTTAAGAGTCCCGATCCCCAAGGGGTCAAGGTACACATCCTCAGATTATAAATAGGTTTGATGTCTGATGATCACCCGAGCCCAGCAGTTTCGTGCTTCGACCCGTTTAGGTGTGAACTCTCACTGGTTGGGGTTAGGACAGGTGACCCAGTGAGGTGGCCCAGTAATCAGAGATAAAACCACTGGGGGGAAGCAACGGTTAAGTTTTAGGCGTAGACCCCCCCAGGTTGGGGTTAGGATAAGTGACAGGGGGGCTATCCCACCCCATTAAGTCACAGTAGGTTAGTCGTCTGGTTAAGTTTTAGGCGTAGGCCCTCCCAGGTTGGGGTTAGGATAAGTGACAGGGGGGTTATCCTACCCCATTAAGTCACAGAAGGTAAGCCTTCCGGTTGAGTTTTAGGCGTAGACCCTCCCAGGTTGGGGTTAGGATAAGTGACAGGGGGGCTATCCTACCCCATTAAGTCACAGTAGGTCAGCCTTTCGGTTAAGTTTTAGGCGTAGACCCTCCCAGGTTGGGGTTAGGGTAAGTGACAGGGGGGCTATCCTACCCCATTAAGTCACAGTAGGCCAGCCTATGGGATGGTGACGGTTGGGTTAAGGTACGCGGAGAAGGGCAAAAGAGGGAGCAACATGCCGGCGTCTGGGGGGAGTACACGAGGAACGCAGGAGGGATAGAAATTAAATAAAGGGCCTGTGTGGACATATAAGGTGCAATTGAGTGTGTGAGTGCGTGTCCTACCTTGACCGGGTAGCTAACTTAATCTGAAAAGCTAAAAAAGGTTCTACCTGGAAAGTTAAGAATCTATACCAATCCCGGGTGCAGATGTGGGGAGGACCCCAAGGAAATGCAGGGCTGTGGAAGGAAGGGGTTAATAAACAAGATACATGAGTGTCATAGCCCTGTCCTCACTGCACATGAGTGCGATGAAGATAAAGCCATGCAGACAATAGTGGTGGGAGTGGGGTGAGAGAGATATAGAGAGAGGCGCTCCTGTTAGAGCAAATAAAAGTTGTAGTCAAAAACGCAGGACTCCATTCCCTGGGCGGTGCCTCCTGCCGGGCCCATGCCAGAAATTAAGCAGGGATATACGGGGTCCTAACTGGCCACGACCGGTTTCGTCCTCTCCCAGGACTCGTCAGGTGACGGAAATAAAACATGAGCAGGAACCAGGGCCATCCTAGGCTACGGACTGACAGGGGACCTCGAGGCTACACCAAAGAAGGAGGATGGTGGTCACCCCGGTGCCCTCCTGGCAGCCCACCAGAAGCGGTATTCAGAATTATTGTCTAGGGAAAAGAGTAGAGAGGGAGAGAGAGAGAGAGAGAGGGGGAGGGCGCGCGTGTGTGCGAGGCATGTGTGTACACTCAGGGTGGTGAACAAGCTAAGTGAGAGGAGAAGATCTGTAAAAGAAGAAGCATGGGTTAGGATTAGTGAAAGGGGGTCCAGAAAAACCTGTGGAAGGAGGGGGGGGGGGGGGGGATTGTCTTTATGTGTGAGTGCTTAATGCACAGAGAAGCCTAAAATGTGTGTGTGCCTAGAGAAAGAGAGAGAGCGGAACAGACCAGTAGAGAATAGTAGAGAGAGAGAGACAGAATGTGTGTGTGAGTGTGTGAGAGAGTATGTGTGTGAGCAAAGCCTAAGATTATGTGTGTGTGCTTATGCACAGAAATGAATGTGTGAGCATGGAATGGGAGGGGGAGGAGGGAGAGGGAAGAAAAGAGAAAGTACATTATATCCATGCATACATATACACAGACATGTAGTACAAGCATGCACACACACTATCAGCAGTTCATGCAAACGCGTGGGGTATGAGTATGAGGTGGTAGGCCCAAGTTATTAATAAATGCACCCTATTAAATCAATCAAGCAACCAAACTAGACTAGAAAGAAAAACTTACATATGGCCCCAGAAGATGGAGAAGTGAAGATGAGATGGGAGATCCTAAGATGGATGCTTGCAGCGCGTGGTAGCAGCAGGTGCGTTTATGGGCAAAAAACAAGTGGGCTAATTAGCAACAGGTCCGCTAGCACGCATGCGTTCAGAACATGGTACTGAATATGACACAAAACAAGCTAATAATTCGATAAAAAAACTAGATAAACAATTTATGGATAGCAAAAGCAAGTTAGAAAACGTATTATTGAGGGGTGGGAAATGGTCTTACGGTCACGCAGCTCCGGTCGGCAGTCACAGTCTCAAACGAACACACAGGCTTATTAATACCGGAGTATTAGTGACGGTGAAGAAAAAAGTTTTTGGAGAGAGGACGTCAAGGGGCGGGATCTCCAAATCACGTCACTAGCCATTGGAGTGTAAGGTCTGTGATTGACGTGGCAAACCGGGACGTGCAGCCAAGTCCGATGTAAACAAACACTGCAAAACTAGCAACGCCGTTCGGTAGCAGAAAACGGAGACTTGGAGATGAGAAAAAATTCCAAACCAAGAGGCAGTAGAGTGGTACAATCCTCAGAGTGTAGGGGAAAACGAATCACGTTTTACACAGGTGTAGAACCGGTCTGCACTGCTACGTTATGTGAAAAATAGCTGCCGCAGAAGAACGACCTGCTGCGGTGACGTCACTGAGAGGAAATCCCAGGGAAGCCCCTGCGCGTCCGTGGTCTCTACAACAGGGTGTAGGTACAGGCGAAAAAAATATTATGTTGAGCAGCAATAAGGGACTGGACTACACATTAGCAGTAAACAGTAAACTAATATTATCCCTATTAATATAATATAATATATTATATAATAAACCCTTAGAATAAAAGGCAAAACCAGAACGTTCCAAGGTAAAATTAGGACTCCAAGATAATCTAAGGATGGCCAAAGTATCTAAAAAACAGTGGCAGAAACGTGATAAAAGCAGCTCTCAGACTAAGAATCACCATAGAGGTCACGACCAACATAATCCAGAGGCCTAGAGCCAGCCGTCTCACAGAGAAACCACGTCACACAAGCACATCCCTACTCTGGACAGCAACACAACTCAGACCACCAGAGTCCGCAAAGTGGTCGAGGTCACATCCGATATTCCCCAATCATCAATGCAGACCATGGTGCCTAATCCATGCCCTGACAGATGACAGCCGGTAGGCAAGACACCAGGGTCACATCCGATATACCTGATGTCAACAGCCACCCCAGGCAGTCACCCAAGGCCAAAACCCCATGACAAGGCCCAAGACCAAGATCACCGCTGAGGGTGAAACGCCCCGCAGTGAGTCCAAGTGGTCCAGAGATTATGGTATTAGCCAGTGAACAAGATACTCATCAAGACACCGGCCTAGGCCTCAATGGACAGAACGGTCTAGATTCCTAGAGTAGAGAGTAGGCCTAAATCCATATGTGTGTGAAAAAATGTGGTCCAGTCTATATGGTGATCTCCAGCGTAATCCCTCCAGGAAGATGACCACAAAAGGTGGTGTGTATACACAAAGTAGGCGTCAAGGCGCCACTCCACAGGTAACCTAATGGCATAGCCACAGGTAAAAACAGCTCTGTGGGTAGATGTCACCTGGTCACAACTTCTGTAGTTGTACAGGGATGTGTATTTGGAGAGTACAGGCCGTGGCATACACTTTTTCTTGGTCTCCAGTGTAATACCTCCAGGAAGATGACCACATAGAGTGGTGTATATACACAAAATAGGCGCGAGGGCGCCACTCCACAGGCAACCTAATGGCACAGCCACAGGTAAAATCACCTCTTTGGGTAGATGTCACCTGGTCACAACCTCTGCAGTTGTACAGGGATGTGTATTGTGAGAATACAGGCCGTAGCATCCACTTCATTCTTCTCCACATGTGGTGAGGGGGTGACGCGGTGGGGGCTCCATCGTCACGTGTGGGAGTGAGGGAACGTATAAAAGGAACATCCCCAGGTGGCCAACACACGGTGATAGCCCTTAGTACCGGTCCAGGCCTCAGTGTCCGTGGATGTGAATCCAAATAAGGAGAGCAAAAACTAAAAATACGTAGGCTATTAGATGTGAATAAACTCTGAGTAGTGGCTTCCGCATGCTAGGTTGACTTGCTGCTGTTGAGCCATGTCCTCTGACTCTGCCATTGGGCGTCAGGCGGCTCCCGGTGGGTGATTGGCCGAGGAGGCCAGCTGAACCAGGAGCCGAGCGTCATGCAACACAACCTAGGTCCATTCATGGTAGTAAGTTATGGATAGGATGCTGCTTAAGGGGAATCGGGCTAAAGGCTAAAGGGAAAATATCCAGCTAATCAAAGGCCACCGGCTGTGGCAGGCTGAGTAGGAAGGTCTACCATTCCACGGACAGTCTGATGGGGGCCATTCTGGCTCCATACTAAATCCAAACCCCCTAAGCGGTCCCCCCACTGTGCGAGCTGGTAAGGTCAATTAGTCGAAGCCCCAGCCAACACATCCACGGTCTTCTAGGTGAGAATGTTGTTGTGAATGCAGGGGACATTAGGGACAGTTTGTATTATGGACCCAGGTCTGGAGGAGAAGTCCAGACGCGCGTACGCGATCAATGGAGGTCTTTAAATCCAAAACAAGTGTATTGTATCTTCTCCCAGAAGGCTCCACATCAGATTTATTTGTGTCTAATAGGCGATACAATCCAAGTCAGGTAGAGGATGGGGGGTCCCAGTCAGAGCACCTAAGTGTATCCAGGGGAGGCGAACCCTGATAGAGGTGACGATGGCCGGGTACTCAAAAAACCAAACTGAACACAGGGAGGGGGATCACACTCCATGATGTGAGAGAGCCCCAAGTCCCAACTAGCGTGTGGGTGTCCCCACTAAACCTGGTTGCAGGGAGGGACACCAGAGAGACGGAGTTGATAGGCCTGGGGTTGAAGGTAACTGACTAGAGTGCCCACCAGGAGTGGAGCGCCCCAGTGAAGGGGGGCTCGGCTAACCTAGGGGCTTATATAAGTAGGAACCAGGTATGGGAGCCTCAAAACCGTGAGCGAAGTGCTGAACTAAACCGAACCCCTAGATTACTAGTATGAGGCCAGGTTAGGCCAACCATACTAATTTAGGCTAAGCTAACAATACCAGTCTAGATGACGTGAACCGTGTGAAAAAATGCGAAACGGCAGCATCTGAAGGGCTAGGCTAACAAAGCTGAGTTAGGCTAACAATGCTAAGCTAGGCTAAGCTAACAAAAACCGTCCAGATAGGTCAAAAAACGATATAGATCATAACTAATATGCAAATTAGCGGGTTGGGTAAATGCTAACAATGCTAGGCTAGGCTAACAAAAAACCGTCTAAATTGGTCAGAAAAAGAATATAGATCATAACTAACATGCAAAATAGCGAATTGGGTAAAGGCTAACAATGCTAAGCTAGGCTAAGCTAGGTTATGCTAAGCTAACAAAAACGTCTAAATAAGTAAAAAACGTGTGGGTCATGTCAAACCTACCGAATAACGCATCGGGCTAGGCTAACAATGCTAAGCTAAGCTAAATATGCTAAATGGCGCAAGGCGGACCCAAAATACGACGTTCTAATATATAACCTGGGTTCCTCGTAAAAAAGAGCGCAGGCCCGCCCGGTAGGTCCCTAGTCACACCGCGAGAATCAGGAGAAGCAACGTACATGGCTGTGATGTTTAGTCACATGCGGGTAAATCATATAAAACCAGTACCCTCGCCACATCAACCCAGTGCGCGGCCGGTCTCAACTCCAAAAATATGTCCCAACGGAAGTCTCAGCACATCTAGTTCCGTGTCTCTGACTGGAGATCTGCCATGCACAAATTAGAGGGGCATATCCCCGTGCCCAGCTAGGAAGTGTTGCATGAAAGGGTTGAATCGCTAGTGGAGGGAGACGGTGCGAACAAGTCAGTGGTCCCAATATAACAAGCAAGTAAATTGGTGGCATCCTGATGTGGATTCAGATCACAGCCTTGTATGCTCCGGCGGGTTAGGTTTAATGTCTGAAAATCCCCCGAGCCCAGTAGTTCGGTACTTCGACCCACTTAGGCTCAGGACTGAGGCACACGCTATGCCAATGCTGAGTCATCCACCACATCCGAACAGGGGCTAGGCCCCTCCAGGAACCCCGAGGGGAACCCAGGCCGGGTAACACCTGAAGCGCTCGCCACTCGACACAGGGTGAGTGAGGAGCACTCAGGGGGATAGTAATATATAAACATACAACAAGAAACAATGCATAATATATAAGTATAGGTCGAGCACATGGATGGCCGTCTCCGTATCCACTTGACATGTTCAGGTAGCAGGGTCAATGCGGGAGCATGCTCAGAGTCAGAAAGGTCCCTTGTTGTTAGTAGAAGTTAATATCTGGAGGGTCTCTGTCCACCTGGGGGACAAAGTAAACACCATCAGAGTATATAAAAGTCATAAAGTGTTTGAAACCGAGTTATTATTCCAATTATGGTATCAATCCTTAAGAGTCCCGATCCCCAAGGGGTCAAGGTACACATCCTCAGATTATAAATAGGTTTGATGTCTGATGATCACCCGAGCCCAGCAGTTTCGTGCTTCGACCCGTTTAGGTGTGAACTCTCACTGGTTGGGGTTAGGACAGGTGACCCAGTGAGGTGGCCCAGTGAGGTGGCCCAGTAATCAGAGATAAAACCACTGGGGGGAAGCAACGGTTAAGTTTTAGGCGTAGACCCCCCCAGGTTGGGGTTAGGATAAGTGACAGGGGGGCTATCCCACCCCATTAAGTCACAGTAGGTTAGTCGTCTGGTTAAGTTTTAGGCGTAGGCCCTCCCAGGTTGGGGTTAGGATAAGTGACAGGGGGGTTATCCTACCCCATTAAGTCACAGAAGGTAAGCCTTCCGGTTGAGTTTTAGGCGTAGACCCTCCCAGGTTGGGGTTAGGATAAGTGACAGGGGGGCTATCCTACCCCATTAAGTCACAGTAGGTCAGCCTTTCGGTTAAGTTTTAGGCGTAGACCCTCCCAGGTTGGGGTTAGGGTAAGTGACAGGGGGGCTATCCTACCCCATTAAGTCACAGTAGGCCAGCCTATGGGATGGTGACGGTTGGGTTAAGGTACGCGGAGAAGGGCAAAAGAGGGAGCAACATGCCGGCGTCTGGGGGGAGTACACGAGGAACGCAGGAGGGATAGAAATTAAATAAAGGGCCTGTGTGGACATATAAGGTGCAATTGAGTGTGTGAGTGCGTGTCCTACCTTGACCGGGTAGCTAACTTAATCTGAAAAGCTAAAAAAGGTTCTACCTGGAAAGTTAAGAATCTATACCAATCCCGGGTGCAGATGTGGGGAGGACCCCAAGGAAATGCAGGGCTGTGGAAGGAAGGGGTTAATAAACAAGATACATGAGTGTCATAGCCCTGTCCTCACTGCACATGAGTGCGATGAAGATAAAGCCATGCAGACAATAGTGGTGGGAGTGGGGTGAGAGAGATATAGAGAGAGGCGCTCCTGTTAGAGCAAATAAAAGTTGTAGTCAAAAACGCAGGACTCCATTCCCTGGGCGGTGCCTCCTGCCGGGCCCATGCCAGAAATTAAGCAGGGATATACGGGGTCCTAACTGGCCACGACCGGTTTCGTCCTCTCCCAGGACTCGTCAGGTGACGGAAATAAAACATGAGCAGGAACCAGGGCCATCCTAGGCTACGGACTGACAGGGGACCTCGAGGCTACACCAAAGAAGGAGGATGGTGGTCACCCCGGTGCCCTCCTGGCAGCCCACCAGAAGCGGTATTCAGAATTATTGTCTAGGGAAAAGAGTAGAGAGGGAGAGAGAGAGAGAGAGAGGGGGAGGGCGCGCGTGTGTGCGAGGCATGTGTGTACACTCAGGGTGGTGAACAAGCTAAGTGAGAGGAGAAGATCTGTAAAAGAAGAAGCATGGGTTAGGATTAGTGAAAGGGGGTCCAGAAAAACCTGTGGAAGGAGGGGGGGGGGGGGGGGATTGTCTTTATGTGTGAGTGCTTAATGCACAGAGAAGCCTAAAATGTGTGTGTGCCTAGAGAAAGAGAGAGAGCGGAACAGACCAGTAGAGAATAGTAGAGAGAGAGAGACAGAATGTGTGTGTGAGTGTGTGAGAGAGTATGTGTGTGAGCAAAGCCTAAGATTATGTGTGTGTGCTTATGCACAGAAATGAATGTGTGAGCATGGAATGGGAGGGGGAGGAGGGAGAGGGAAGAAAAGAGAAAGTACATTATATCCATGCATACATATACACAGACATGTAGTACAAGCATGCACACACACTATCAGCAGTTCATGCAAACGCGTGGGGTATGAGTATGAGGTGGTAGGCCCAAGTTATTAATAAATGCACCCTATTAAATCAATCAAGCAACCAAACTAGACTAGAAAGAAAAACTTACATATGGCCCCAGAAGATGGAGAAGTGAAGATGAGATGGGAGATCCTAAGATGGATGCTTGCAGCGCGTGGTAGCAGCAGGTGCGTTTATGGGCAAAAAACAAGTGGGCTAATTAGCAACAGGTCCGCTAGCACGCATGCGTTCAGAGCATGGTACTGAATATGACACAAAACAAGCTAATAATTCGATAAAAAAACTAGATAAACAATTTATGGATAGCAAAAGCAAGTTAGAAAACGTATTATTGAGGGGTGGGAAATGGTCTTACGGTCACGCAGCTCCGGTCGGCAGTCACAGTCTCAAACGAACACACAGGCTTATTAATACCGGAGTATTAGTGACGGTGAAGAAAAAAGTTTTTGGAGAGAGGACGTCAAGGGGCGGGATCTCCAAATCACGTCACTAGCCATTGGAGTGTAAGGTCTGTGATTGACGTGGCAAACCGGGACGTGCAGCCAAGTCCGATGTAAACAAACACTGCAAAACTAGCAACGCCGTTCGGTAGCAGAAAACGGAGACTTGGAGATGAGAAAAAATTCCAAACCAAGAGGCAGTAGAGTGGTACAATCCTCAGAGTGTAGGGGAAAACGAATCACGTTTTACACAGGTGTAGAACCGGTCTGCACTGCTACGTTATGTGAAAAATAGCTGCCGCAGAAGAACGACCTGCTGCGGTGACGTCACTGAGAGGAAATCCCAGGGAAGCCCCTGCGCGTCCGTGGTCTCTACAACAGGGTGTAGGTACAGGCGAAAAAAATATTATGTTGAGCAGCAATAAGGGACTGGACTACACATTAGCAGTAAACAGTAAACTAATATTATCCCTATTAATATAATATAATATATTATATAATAAACCCTTAGAATAAAAGGCAAAACCAGAACGTTCCAAGGTAAAATTAGGACTCCAAGATAATCTAAGGATGGCCAAAGTATCTAAAAAACAGTGGCAGAAACGTGATAAAAGCAGCTCTCAGACTAAGAATCACCATAGAGGTCACGACCAACATAATCCAGAGGCCTAGAGCCAGCCGTCTCACAGAGAAACCACGTCACACAAGCACATCCCTACTCTGGACAGCAACACAACTCAGACCACCAGAGTCCGCAAAGTGGTCGAGGTCACATCCGATATTCCCCAATCATCAATGCAGACCATGGTGCCTAATCCATGCCCTGACAGATGACAGCCGGTAGGCAAGACACCAGGGTCACATCCGATATACCTGATGTCAACAGCCACCCCAGGCAGTCACCCAAGGCCAAAACCCCATGACAAGGCCCAAGACCAAGATCACCGCTGAGGGTGAAACGCCCCGCAGTGAGTCCAAGTGGTCCAGAGATTATGGTATTAGCCAGTGAACAAGATACTCATCAAGACACCGGCCTAGGCCTCAATGGACAGAACGGTCTAGATTCCTAGAGTAGAGAGTAGGCCTAAATCCATATGTGTGTGAAAAAATGTGGTCCAGTCTATATGGTGATCTCCAGCGTAATCCCTCCAGGAAGATGACCACAAAAGGTGGTGTGTATACACAAAGTAGGCGTCAAGGCGCCACTCCACAGGTAACCTAATGGCATAGCCACAGGTAAAAACAGCTCTGTGGGTAGATGTCACCTGGTCACAACTTCTGTAGTTGTACAGGGATGTGTATTTGGAGAGTACAGGCCGTGGCATACACTTTTTCTTGGTCTCCAGTGTAATACCTCCAGGAAGATGACCACATAGAGTGGTGTATATACACAAAATAGGCGCGAGGGCGCCACTCCACAGGCAACCTAATGGCACAGCCACAGGTAAAATCACCTCTTTGGGTAGATGTCACCTGGTCACAACCTCTGCAGTTGTACAGGGATGTGTATTGTGAGAATACAGGCCGTAGCATCCACTTCATTCTTCTCCACATGTGGTGAGGGGGTGACGCGGTGGGGGCTCCATCGTCACGTGTGGGAGTGAGGGAACGTATAAAAGGAACATCCCCAGGTGGCCAACACACGGTGATAGCCCTTAGTACCGGTCCAGGCCTCAGTGTCCGTGGATGTGAATCCAAATAAGGAGAGCAAAAACTAAAAATACGTAGGCTATTAGATGTGAATAAACTCTGAGTAGTGGCTTCCGCATGCTAGGTTGACTTGCTGCTGTTGAGCCATGTCCTCTGACTCTGCCATTGGGCGTCAGGCGGCTCCCGGTGGGTGATTGGCCGAGGAGGCCAGCTGAACCAGGAGCCGAGCGTCATGCAACACAACCTAGGTCCATTCATGGTAGTAAGTTATGGATAGGATGCTGCTTAAGGGGAATCGGGCTAAAGGCTAAAGGGAAAATATCCAGCTAATCAAAGGCCACCGGCTGTGGCAGGCTGAGTAGGAAGGTCTACCATTCCACGGACAGTCTGATGGGGGCCATTCTGGCTCCATACTAAATCCAAACCCCCTAAGCGGTCCCCCCACTGTGCGAGCTGGTAAGGTCAATTAGTCGAAGCCCCAGCCAACACATCCACGGTCTTCTAGGTGAGAATGTTGTTGTGAATGCAGGGGACATTAGGGACAGTTTGTATTATGGACCCAGGTCTGGAGGAGAAGTCCAGACGCGCGTACGCGATCAATGGAGGTCTTTAAATCCAAAACAAGTGTATTGTATCTTCTCCCAGAAGGCTCCACATCAGATTTATTTGTGTCTAATAGGCGATACAATCCAAGTCAGGTAGAGGATGGGGGGTCCCAGTCAGAGCACCTAAGTGTATCCAGGGGAGGCGAACCCTGATAGAGGTGACGATGGCCGGGTACTCAAAAAACCAAACTGAACACAGGGAGGGGGATCACACTCCATGATGTGAGAGAGCCCCAAGTCCCAACTAGCGTGTGGGTGTCCCCACTAAACCTGGTTGCAGGGAGGGACACCAGAGAGACGGAGTTGATAGGCCTGGGGTTGAAGGTAACTGACTAGAGTGCCCACCAGGAGTGGAGCGCCCCAGTGAAGGGGGGCTCGGCTAACCTAGGGGCTTATATAAGTAGGAACCAGGTATGGGAGCCTCAAAACCGTGAGCGAAGTGCTGAACTAAACCGAACCCCTAGATTACTAGTATGAGGCCAGGTTAGGCCAACCATACTAATTTAGGCTAAGCTAACAATACCAGTCTAGATGACGTGAACCGTGTGAAAAAATGCGAAACGGCAGCATCTGAAGGGCTAGGCTAACAAAGCTGAGTTAGGCTAACAATGCTAAGCTAGGCTAAGCTAACAAAAACCGTCCAGATAGGTCAAAAAACGATATAGATCATAACTAATATGCAAATTAGCGGGTTGGGTAAATGCTAACAATGCTAGGCTAGGCTAACAAAAAACCGTCTAAATTGGTCAGAAAAAGAATATAGATCATAACTAACATGCAAAATAGCGAATTGGGTAAAGGCTAACAATGCTAAGCTAGGCTAAGCTAGGTTATGCTAAGCTAACAAAAACGTCTAAATAAGTAAAAAACGTGTGGGTCATGTCAAACCTACCGAATAACGCATCGGGCTAGGCTAACAATGCTAAGCTAAGCTAAATATGCTAAATGGCGCAAGGCGGACCCAAAATACGACGTTCTAATATATAACCTGGGTTCCTCGTAAAAAAGAGCGCAGGCCCGCCCGGTAGGTCCCTAGTCACACCGCGAGAATCAGGAGAAGCAACGTACATGGCTGTGATGTTTAGTCACATGCGGGTAAATCATATAAAACCAGTACCCTCGCCACATCAACCCAGTGCGCGGCCGGTCTCAACTCCAAAAATATGTCCCAACGGAAGTCTCAGCACATCTAGTTCCGTGTCTCTGACTGGAGATCTGCCATGCACAAATTAGAGGGGCATATCCCCGTGCCCAGCTAGGAAGTGTTGCATGAAAGGGTTGAATCGCTAGTGGAGGGAGACGGTGCGAACAAGTCAGTGGTCCCAATATAACAAGCAAGTAAATTGGTGGCATCCTGATGTGGATTCAGATCACAGCCTTGTATGCTCCGGCGGGTTAGGTTTAATGTCTGAAAATCCCCCGAGCCCAGTAGTTCGGTACTTCGACCCACTTAGGCTCAGGACTGAGGCACACGCTATGCCAATGCTGAGTCATCCACCACATCCGAACAGGGGCTAGGCCCCTCCAGGAACCCCGAGGGGAACCCAGGCCGGGTAACACCTGAAGCGCTCGCCACTCGACACAGGGTGAGTGAGGAGCACTCAGGGGGATAGTAATATATAAACATACAACAAGAAACAATGCATAATATATAAGTATAGGTCGAGCACATGGATGGCCGTCTCCGTATCCACTTGACATGTTCAGGTAGCAGGGTCAATGCGGGAGCATGCTCAGAGTCAGAAAGGTCCCTTGTTGTTAGTAGAAGTTAATATCTGGAGGGTCTCTGTCCACCTGGGGGACAAAGTAAACACCATCAGAGTATATAAAAGTCATAAAGTGTTTGAAACCGAGTTATTATTCCAATTATGGTATCAATCCTTAAGAGTCCCGATCCCCAAGGGGTCAAGGTACACATCCTCAGATTATAAATAGGTTTGATGTCTGATGATCACCCGAGCCCAGCAGTTTCGTGCTTCGACCCGTTTAGGTGTGAACTCTCACTGGTTGGGGTTAGGACAGGTGACCCAGTGAGGTGGCCCAGTGAGGTGGCCCAGTAATCAGAGATAAAACCACTGGGGGGAAGCAACGGTTAAGTTTTAGGCGTAGACCCCCCCAGGTTGGGGTTAGGATAAGTGACAGGGGGGCTATCCCACCCCATTAAGTCACAGTAGGTTAGTCGTCTGGTTAAGTTTTAGGCGTAGGCCCTCCCAGGTTGGGGTTAGGATAAGTGACAGGGGGGTTATCCTACCCCATTAAGTCACAGAAGGTAAGCCTTCCGGTTGAGTTTTAGGCGTAGACCCTCCCAGGTTGGGGTTAGGATAAGTGACAGGGGGGCTATCCTACCCCATTAAGTCACAGTAGGTCAGCCTTTCGGTTAAGTTTTAGGCGTAGACCCTCCCAGGTTGGGGTTAGGGTAAGTGACAGGGGGGCTATCCTACCCCATTAAGTCACAGTAGGCCAGCCTATGGGATGGTGACGGTTGGGTTAAGGTACGCGGAGAAGGGCAAAAGAGGGAGCAACATGCCGGCGTCTGGGGGGAGTACACGAGGAACGCAGGAGGGATAGAAATTAAATAAAGGGCCTGTGTGGACATATAAGGTGCAATTGAGTGTGTGAGTGCGTGTCCTACCTTGACCGGGTAGCTAACTTAATCTGAAAAGCTAAAAAAGGTTCTACCTGGAAAGTTAAGAATCTATACCAATCCCGGGTGCAGATGTGGGGAGGACCCCAAGGAAATGCAGGGCTGTGGAAGGAAGGGGTTAATAAACAAGATACATGAGTGTCATAGCCCTGTCCTCACTGCACATGAGTGCGATGAAGATAAAGCCATGCAGACAATAGTGGTGGGAGTGGGGTGAGAGAGATATAGAGAGAGGCGCTCCTGTTAGAGCAAATAAAAGTTGTAGTCAAAAACGCAGGACTCCATTCCCTGGGCGGTGCCTCCTGCCGGGCCCATGCCAGAAATTAAGCAGGGATATACGGGGTCCTAACTGGCCACGACCGGTTTCGTCCTCTCCCAGGACTCGTCAGGTGACGGAAATAAAACATGAGCAGGAACCAGGGCCATCCTAGGCTACGGACTGACAGGGGACCTCGAGGCTACACCAAAGAAGGAGGATGGTGGTCACCCCGGTGCCCTCCTGGCAGCCCACCAGAAGCGGTATTCAGAATTATTGTCTAGGGAAAAGAGTAGAGAGGGAGAGAGAGAGAGAGAGAGGGGGAGGGCGCGCGTGTGTGCGAGGCATGTGTGTACACTCAGGGTGGTGAACAAGCTAAGTGAGAGGAGAAGATCTGTAAAAGAAGAAGCATGGGTTAGGATTAGTGAAAGGGGGTCCAGAAAAACCTGTGGAAGGAGGGGGGGGGGGGGGGATTGTCTTTATGTGTGAGTGCTTAATGCACAGAGAAGCCTAAAATGTGTGTGTGCCTAGAGAAAGAGAGAGAGCGGAACAGACCAGTAGAGAATAGTAGAGAGAGAGAGACAGAATGTGTGTGTGAGTGTGTGAGAGAGTATGTGTGTGAGCAAAGCCTAAGATTATGTGTGTGTGCTTATGCACAGAAATGAATGTGTGAGCATGGAATGGGAGGGGGAGGAGGGAGAGGGAAGAAAAGAGAAAGTACATTATATCCATGCATACATATACACAGACATGTAGTACAAGCATGCACACACACTATCAGCAGTTCATGCAAACGCGTGGGGTATGAGTATGAGGTGGTAGGCCCAAGTTATTAATAAATGCACCCTATTAAATCAATCAAGCAACCAAACTAGACTAGAAAGAAAAACTTACATATGGCCCCAGAAGATGGAGAAGTGAAGATGAGATGGGAGATCCTAAGATGGATGCTTGCAGCGCGTGGTAGCAGCAGGTGCGTTTATGGGCAAAAAACAAGTGGGCTAATTAGCAACAGGTCCGCTAGCACGCATGCGTTCAGAGCATGGTACTGAATATGACACAAAACAAGCTAATAATTCGATAAAAAAACTAGATAAACAATTTATGGATAGCAAAAGCAAGTTAGAAAACGTATTATTGAGGGGTGGGAAATGGTCTTACGGTCACGCAGCTCCGGTCGGCAGTCACAGTCTCAAACGAACACACAGGCTTATTAATACCGGAGTATTAGTGACGGTGAAGAAAAAAGTTTTTGGAGAGAGGACGTCAAGGGGCGGGATCTCCAAATCACGTCACTAGCCATTGGAGTGTAAGGTCTGTGATTGACGTGGCAAACCGGGACGTGCAGCCAAGTCCGATGTAAACAAACACTGCAAAACTAGCAACGCCGTTCGGTAGCAGAAAACGGAGACTTGGAGATGAGAAAAAATTCCAAACCAAGAGGCAGTAGAGTGGTACAATCCTCAGAGTGTAGGGGAAAACGAATCACGTTTTACACAGGTGTAGAACCGGTCTGCACTGCTACGTTATGTGAAAAATAGCTGCCGCAGAAGAACGACCTGCTGCGGTGACGTCACTGAGAGGAAATCCCAGGGAAGCCCCTGCGCGTCCGTGGTCTCTACAACAGGGTGTAGGTACAGGCGAAAAAAATATTATGTTGAGCAGCAATAAGGGACTGGACTACACATTAGCAGTAAACAGTAAACTAATATTATCCCTATTAATATAATATAATATATTATATAATAAACCCTTAGAATAAAAGGCAAAACCAGAACGTTCCAAGGTAAAATTAGGACTCCAAGATAATCTAAGGATGGCCAAAGTATCTAAAAAACAGTGGCAGAAACGTGATAAAAGCAGCTCTCAGACTAAGAATCACCATAGAGGTCACGACCAACATAATCCAGAGGCCTAGAGCCAGCCGTCTCACAGAGAAACCACGTCACACAAGCACATCCCTACTCTGGACAGCAACACAACTCAGACCACCAGAGTCCGCAAAGTGGTCGAGGTCACATCCGATATTCCCCAATCATCAATGCAGACCATGGTGCCTAATCCATGCCCTGACAGATGACAGCCGGTAGGCAAGACACCAGGGTCACATCCGATATACCTGATGTCAACAGCCACCCCAGGCAGTCACCCAAGGCCAAAACCCCATGACAAGGCCCAAGACCAAGATCACCGCTGAGGGTGAAACGCCCCGCAGTGAGTCCAAGTGGTCCAGAGATTATGGTATTAGCCAGTGAACAAGATACTCATCAAGACACCGGCCTAGGCCTCAATGGACAGAACGGTCTAGATTCCTAGAGTAGAGAGTAGGCCTAAATCCATATGTGTGTGAAAAAATGTGGTCCAGTCTATATGGTGATCTCCAGCGTAATCCCTCCAGGAAGATGACCACAAAAGGTGGTGTGTATACACAAAGTAGGCGTCAAGGCGCCACTCCACAGGTAACCTAATGGCATAGCCACAGGTAAAAACAGCTCTGTGGGTAGATGTCACCTGGTCACAACTTCTGTAGTTGTACAGGGATGTGTATTTGGAGAGTACAGGCCGTGGCATACACTTTTTCTTGGTCTCCAGTGTAATACCTCCAGGAAGATGACCACATAGAGTGGTGTATATACACAAAATAGGCGCGAGGGCGCCACTCCACAGGCAACCTAATGGCACAGCCACAGGTAAAATCACCTCTTTGGGTAGATGTCACCTGGTCACAACCTCTGCAGTTGTACAGGGATGTGTATTGTGAGAATACAGGCCGTAGCATCCACTTCATTCTTCTCCACATGTGGTGAGGGGGTGACGCGGTGGGGGCTCCATCGTCACGTGTGGGAGTGAGGGAACGTATAAAAGGAACATCCCCAGGTGGCCAACACACGGTGATAGCCCTTAGTACCGGTCCAGGCCTCAGTGTCCGTGGATGTGAATCCAAATAAGGAGAGCAAAAACTAAAAATACGTAGGCTATTAGATGTGAATAAACTCTGAGTAGTGGCTTCCGCATGCTAGGTTGACTTGCTGCTGTTGAGCCATGTCCTCTGACTCTGCCATTGGGCGTCAGGCGGCTCCCGGTGGGTGATTGGCCGAGGAGGCCAGCTGAACCAGGAGCCGAGCGTCATGCAACACAACCTAGGTCCATTCATGGTAGTAAGTTATGGATAGGATGCTGCTTAAGGGGAATCGGGCTAAAGGCTAAAGGGAAAATATCCAGCTAATCAAAGGCCACCGGCTGTGGCAGGCTGAGTAGGAAGGTCTACCATTCCACGGACAGTCTGATGGGGGCCATTCTGGCTCCATACTAAATCCAAACCCCCTAAGCGGTCCCCCCACTGTGCGAGCTGGTAAGGTCAATTAGTCGAAGCCCCAGCCAACACATCCACGGTCTTCTAGGTGAGAATGTTGTTGTGAATGCAGGGGACATTAGGGACAGTTTGTATTATGGACCCAGGTCTGGAGGAGAAGTCCAGACGCGCGTACGCGATCAATGGAGGTCTTTAAATCCAAAACAAGTGTATTGTATCTTCTCCCAGAAGGCTCCACATCAGATTTATTTGTGTCTAATAGGCGATACAATCCAAGTCAGGTAGAGGATGGGGGGTCCCAGTCAGAGCACCTAAGTGTATCCAGGGGAGGCGAACCCTGATAGAGGTGACGATGGCCGGGTACTCAAAAAACCAAACTGAACACAGGGAGGGGGATCACACTCCATGATGTGAGAGAGCCCCAAGTCCCAACTAGCGTGTGGGTGTCCCCACTAAACCTGGTTGCAGGGAGGGACACCAGAGAGACGGAGTTGATAGGCCTGGGGTTGAAGGTAACTGACTAGAGTGCCCACCAGGAGTGGAGCGCCCCAGTGAAGGGGGGCTCGGCTAACCTAGGGGCTTATATAAGTAGGAACCAGGTATGGGAGCCTCAAAACCGTGAGCGAAGTGCTGAACTAAACCGAACCCCTAGATTACTAGTATGAGGCCAGGTTAGGCCAACCATACTAATTTAGGCTAAGCTAACAATACCAGTCTAGATGACGTGAACCGTGTGAAAAAATGCGAAACGGCAGCATCTGAAGGGCTAGGCTAACAAAGCTGAGTTAGGCTAACAATGCTAAGCTAGGCTAAGCTAACAAAAACCGTCCAGATAGGTCAAAAAACGATATAGATCATAACTAATATGCAAATTAGCGGGTTGGGTAAATGCTAACAATGCTAGGCTAGGCTAACAAAAAACCGTCTAAATTGGTCAGAAAAAGAATATAGATCATAACTAACATGCAAAATAGCGAATTGGGTAAAGGCTAACAATGCTAAGCTAGGCTAAGCTAGGTTATGCTAAGCTAACAAAAACGTCTAAATAAGTAAAAAACGTGTGGGTCATGTCAAACCTACCGAATAACGCATCGGGCTAGGCTATAACAATGCTAAGCTAAGCTAAATATGCTAAATGGCGCAAGGCGGACCCAAAATACGACGTTCTAATATATAACCTGGGTTCCTCGTAAAAAAGAGCGCAGGCCCGCCCGGTAGGTCCCTAGTCACACCGCGAGAATCAGGAGAAGCAACGTACATGGCTGTGATGTTTAGTCACATGCGGGTAAATCATATAAAACCAGTACCCTCGCCACATCAACCCAGTGCGCGGCCGGTCTCAACTCCAAAAATATGTCCCAACGGAAGTCTCAGCACATCTAGTTCCGTGTCTCTGACTGGAGATCTGCCATGCACAAATTAGAGGGGCATATCCCCGTGCCCAGCTAGGAAGTGTTGCATGAAAGGGTTGAATCGCTAGTGGAGGGAGACGGTGCGAACAAGTCAGTGGTCCCAATATAACAAGCAAGTAAATTGGTGGCATCCTGATGTGGATTCAGATCACAGCCTTGTATGCTCCGGCGGGTTAGGTTTAATGTCTGAAAATCCCCCGAGCCCAGTAGTTCGGTACTTCGACCCACTTAGGCTCAGGACTGAGGCACACGCTATGCCAATGCTGAGTCATCCACCACATCCGAACAGGGGCTAGGCCCCTCCAGGAACCCCGAGGGGAACCCAGGCCGGGTAACACCTGAAGCGCTCGCCACTCGACACAGGGTGAGTGAGGAGCACTCAGGGGGATAGTAATATATAAACATACAACAAGAAACAATGCATAATATATAAGTATAGGTCGAGCACATGGATGGCCGTCTCCGTATCCACTTGACATGTTCAGGTAGCAGGGTCAATGCGGGAGCATGCTCAGAGTCAGAAAGGTCCCTTGTTGTTAGTAGAAGTTAATATCTGGAGGGTCTCTGTCCACCTGGGGGACAAAGTAAACACCATCAGAGTATATAAAAGTCATAAAGTGTTTGAAACCGAGTTATTATTCCAATTATGGTATCAATCCTTAAGAGTCCCGATCCCCAAGGGGTCAAGGTACACATCCTCAGATTATAAATAGGTTTGATGTCTGATGATCACCCGAGCCCAGCAGTTTCGTGCTTCGACCCGTTTAGGTGTGAACTCTCACTGGTTGGGGTTAGGACAGGTGACCCAGTGAGGTGGCCCAGTGAGGTGGCCCAGTAATCAGAGATAAAACCACTGGGGGGAAGCAACGGTTAAGTTTTAGGCGTAGACCCCCCCAGGTTGGGGTTAGGATAAGTGACAGGGGGGCTATCCCACCCCATTAAGTCACAGTAGGTTAGTCGTCTGGTTAAGTTTTAGGCGTAGGCCCTCCCAGGTTGGGGTTAGGATAAGTGACAGGGGGGTTATCCTACCCCATTAAGTCACAGAAGGTAAGCCTTCCGGTTGAGTTTTAGGCGTAGACCCTCCCAGGTTGGGGTTAGGATAAGTGACAGGGGGGCTATCCTACCCCATTAAGTCACAGTAGGTCAGCCTTTCGGTTAAGTTTTAGGCGTAGACCCTCCCAGGTTGGGGTTAGGGTAAGTGACAGGGGGGCTATCCTACCCCATTAAGTCACAGTAGGCCAGCCTATGGGATGGTGACGGTTGGGTTAAGGTACGCGGAGAAGGGCAAAAGAGGGAGCAACATGCCGGCGTCTGGGGGGAGTACACGAGGAACGCAGGAGGGATAGAAATTAAATAAAGGGCCTGTGTGGACATATAAGGTGCAATTGAGTGTGTGAGTGCGTGTCCTACCTTGACCGGGTAGCTAACTTAATCTGAAAAGCTAAAAAAGGTTCTACCTGGAAAGTTAAGAATCTATACCAATCCCGGGTGCAGATGTGGGGAGGACCCCAAGGAAATGCAGGGCTGTGGAAGGAAGGGGTTAATAAACAAGATACATGAGTGTCATAGCCCTGTCCTCACTGCACATGAGTGCGATGAAGATAAAGCCATGCAGACAATAGTGGTGGGAGTGGGGTGAGAGAGATATAGAGAGAGGCGCTCCTGTTAGAGCAAATAAAAGTTGTAGTCAAAAACGCAGGACTCCATTCCCTGGGCGGTGCCTCCTGCCGGGCCCATGCCAGAAATTAAGCAGGGATATACGGGGTCCTAACTGGCCACGACCGGTTTCGTCCTCTCCCAGGACTCGTCAGGTGACGGAAATAAAACATGAGCAGGAACCAGGGCCATCCTAGGCTACGGACTGACAGGGGACCTCGAGGCTACACCAAAGAAGGAGGATGGTGGTCACCCCGGTGCCCTCCTGGCAGCCCACCAGAAGCGGTATTCAGAATTATTGTCTAGGGAAAAGAGTAGAGAGGGAGAGAGAGAGAGAGAGAGAGAGGGGGAGGGCGCGCGTGTGTGCGAGGCATGTGTGTACACTCAGGGTGGTGAACAAGCTAAGTGAGAGGAGAAGATCTGTAAAAGAAGAAGCATGGGTTAGGATTAGTGAAAGGGGGTCCAGAAAAACCTGTGGAAGGAGGGGGGGGGGGGGGGGATTGTCTTTATGTGTGAGTGCTTAATGCACAGAGAAGCCTAAAATGTGTGTGTGCCTAGAGAAAGAGAGAGAGCGGAACAGACCAGTAGAGAATAGTAGAGAGAGAGAGACAGAATGTGTGTGTGAGTGTGTGAGAGAGTATGTGTGTGAGCAAAGCCTAAGATTATGTGTGTGTGCTTATGCACAGAAATGAATGTGTGAGCATGGAATGGGAGGGGGAGGAGGGAGAGGGAAGAAAAGAGAAAGTACATTATATCCATGCATACATATACACAGACATGTAGTACAAGCATGCACACACACTATCAGCAGTTCATGCAAACGCGTGGGGTATGAGTATGAGGTGGTAGGCCCAAGTTATTAATAAATGCACCCTATTAAATCAATCAAGCAACCAAACTAGACTAGAAAGAAAAACTTACATATGGCCCCAGAAGATGGAGAAGTGAAGATGAGATGGGAGATCCTAAGATGGATGCTTGCAGCGCGTGGTAGCAGCAGGTGCGTTTATGGGCAAAAAACAAGTGGGCTAATTAGCAACAGGTCCGCTAGCACGCATGCGTTCAGAGCATGGTACTGAATATGACACAAAACAAGCTAATAATTCGATAAAAAAACTAGATAAACAATTTATGGATAGCAAAAGCAAGTTAGAAAACGTATTATTGAGGGGTGGGAAATGGTCTTACGGTCACGCAGCTCCGGTCGGCAGTCACAGTCTCAAACGAACACACAGGCTTATTAATACCGGAGTATTAGTGACGGTGAAGAAAAAAGTTTTTGGAGAGAGGACGTCAAGGGGCGGGATCTCCAAATCACGTCACTAGCCATTGGAGTGTAAGGTCTGTGATTGACGTGGCAAACCGGGACGTGCAGCCAAGTCCGATGTAAACAAACACTGCAAAACTAGCAACGCCGTTCGGTAGCAGAAAACGGAGACTTGGAGATGAGAAAAAATTCCAAACCAAGAGGCAGTAGAGTGGTACAATCCTCAGAGTGTAGGGGAAAACGAATCACGTTTTACACAGGTGTAGAACCGGTCTGCACTGCTACGTTATGTGAAAAATAGCTGCCGCAGAAGAACGACCTGCTGCGGTGACGTCACTGAGAGGAAATCCCAGGGAAGCCCCTGCGCGTCCGTGGTCTCTACAACAGGGTGTAGGTACAGGCGAAAAAAATATTATGTTGAGCAGCAATAAGGGACTGGACTACACATTAGCAGTAAACAGTAAACTAATATTATCCCTATTAATATAATATAATATATTATATAATAAACCCTTAGAATAAAAGGCAAAACCAGAACGTTCCAAGGTAAAATTAGGACTCCAAGATAATCTAAGGATGGCCAAAGTATCTAAAAAACAGTGGCAGAAACGTGATAAAAGCAGCTCTCAGACTAAGAATCACCATAGAGGTCACGACCAACATAATCCAGAGGCCTAGAGCCAGCCGTCTCACAGAGAAACCACGTCACACAAGCACATCCCTACTCTGGACAGCAACACAACTCAGACCACCAGAGTCCGCAAAGTGGTCGAGGTCACATCCGATATTCCCCAATCATCAATGCAGACCATGGTGCCTAATCCATGCCCTGACAGATGACAGCCGGTAGGCAAGACACCAGGGTCACATCCGATATACCTGATGTCAACAGCCACCCCAGGCAGTCACCCAAGGCCAAAACCCCATGACAAGGCCCAAGACCAAGATCACCGCTGAGGGTGAAACGCCCCGCAGTGAGTCCAAGTGGTCCAGAGATTATGGTATTAGCCAGTGAACAAGATACTCATCAAGACACGGCCTAGGCCTCAATGGACAGAACGGTCTAGATTCCTAGAGTAGAGAGTAGGCCTAAATCCATATGTGTGTGAAAAAATGTGGTCCAGTCTATATGGTGATCTCCAGCGTAATCCCTCCAGGAAGATGACCACAAAAGGTGGTGTGTATACACAAAGTAGGCGTCAAGGCGCCACTCCACAGGTAACCTAATGGCATAGCCACAGGTAAAAACAGCTCTGTGGGTAGATGTCACCTGGTCACAACTTCTGTAGTTGTACAGGGATGTGTATTTGGAGAGTACAGGCCGTGGCATACACTTTTTCTTGGTCTCCAGTGTAATACCTCCAGGAAGATGACCACATAGAGTGGTGTATATACACAAAATAGGCGCGAGGGCGCCACTCCACAGGCAACCTAATGGCACAGCCACAGGTAAAATCACCTCTTTGGGTAGATGTCACCTGGTCACAACCTCTGCAGTTGTACAGGGATGTGTATTGTGAGAATACAGGCCGTAGCATCCACTTCATTCTTCTCCACATGTGGTGAGGGGGTGACGCGGTGGGGGCTCCATCGTCACGTGTGGGAGTGAGGGAACGTATAAAAGGAACATCCCCAGGTGGCCAACACACGGTGATAGCCCTTAGTACCGGTCCAGGCCTCAGTGTCCGTGGATGTGAATCCAAATAAGGAGAGCAAAAACTAAAAATACGTAGGCTATTAGATGTGAATAAACTCTGAGTAGTGGCTTCCGCATGCTAGGTTGACTTGCTGCTGTTGAGCCATGTCCTCTGACTCTGCCATTGGGCGTCAGGCGGCTCCCGGTGGGTGATTGGCCGAGGAGGCCAGCTGAACCAGGAGCCGAGCGTCATGCAACACAACCTAGGTCCATTCATGGTAGTAAGTTATGGATAGGATGCTGCTTAAGGGGAATCGGGCTAAAGGCTAAAGGGAAAATATCCAGCTAATCAAAGGCCACCGGCTGTGGCAGGCTGAGTAGGAAGGTCTACCATTCCACGGACAGTCTGATGGGGGCCATTCTGGCTCCATACTAAATCCAAACCCCCTAAGCGGTCCCCCCACTGTGCGAGCTGGTAAGGTCAATTAGTCGAAGCCCCAGCCAACACATCCACGGTCTTCTAGGTGAGAATGTTGTTGTGAATGCAGGGGACATTAGGGACAGTTTGTATTATGGACCCAGGTCTGGAGGAGAAGTCCAGACGCGCGTACGCGATCAATGGAGGTCTTTAAATCCAAAACAAGTGTATTGTATCTTCTCCCAGAAGGCTCCACATCAGATTTATTTGTGTCTAATAGGCGATACAATCCAAGTCAGGTAGAGGATGGGGGGTCCCAGTCAGAGCACCTAAGTGTATCCAGGGGAGGCGAACCCTGATAGAGGTGACGATGGCCGGGTACTCAAAAAACCAAACTGAACACAGGGAGGGGGATCACACTCCATGATGTGAGAGAGCCCCAAGTCCCAACTAGCGTGTGGGTGTCCCCACTAAACCTGGTTGCAGGGAGGGACACCAGAGAGACGGAGTTGATAGGCCTGGGGTTGAAGGTAACTGACTAGAGTGCCCACCAGGAGTGGAGCGCCCCAGTGAAGGGGGGCTCGGCTAACCTAGGGGCTTATATAAGTAGGAACCAGGTATGGGAGCCTCAAAACCGTGAGCGAAGTGCTGAACTAAACCGAACCCCTAGATTACTAGTATGAGGCCAGGTTAGGCCAACCATACTAATTTAGGCTAAGCTAACAATACCAGTCTAGATGACGTGAACCGTGTGAAAAAATGCGAAACGGCAGCATCTGAAGGGCTAGGCTAACAAAGCTGAGTTAGGCTAACAATGCTAAGCTAGGCTAAGCTAACAAAAACCGTCCAGATAGGTCAAAAAACGATATAGATCATAACTAATATGCAAATTAGCGGGTTGGGTAAATGCTAACAATGCTAGGCTAGGCTAACAAAAAACCGTCTAAATTGGTCAGAAAAAGAATATAGATCATAACTAACATGCAAAATAGCGAATTGGGTAAAGGCTAACAATGCTAAGCTAGGCTAAGCTAGGTTATGCTAAGCTAACAAAAACGTCTAAATAAGTAAAAAACGTGTGGGTCATGTCAAACCTACCGAATAACGCATCGGGCTAGGCTAACAATGCTAAGCTAAGCTAAATATGCTAAATGGCGCAAGGCGGACCCAAAATACGACGTTCTAATATATAACCTGGGTTCCTCGTAAAAAAGAGCGCAGGCCCGCCCGGTAGGTCCCTAGTCACACCGCGAGAATCAGGAGAAGCAACGTACATGGCTGTGATGTTTAGTCACATGCGGGTAAATCATATAAAACCAGTACCCTCGCCACATCAACCCAGTGCGCGGCCGGTCTCAACTCCAAAAATATGTCCCAACGGAAGTCTCAGCACATCTAGTTCCGTGTCTCTGACTGGAGATCTGCCATGCACAAATTAGAGGGGCATATCCCCGTGCCCAGCTAGGAAGTGTTGCATGAAAGGGTTGAATCGCTAGTGGAGGGAGACGGTGCGAACAAGTCAGTGGTCCCAATATAACAAGCAAGTAAATTGGTGGCATCCTGATGTGGATTCAGATCACAGCCTTGTATGCTCCGGCGGGTTAGGTTTAATGTCTGAAAATCCCCCGAGCCCAGTAGTTCGGTACTTCGACCCACTTAGGCTCAGGACTGAGGCACACGCTATGCCAATGCTGAGTCATCCACCACATCCGAACAGGGGCTAGGCCCCTCCAGGAACCCCGAGGGGAACCCAGGCCGGGTAACACCTGAAGCGCTCGCCACTCGACACAGGGTGAGTGAGGAGCACTCAGGGGGATAGTAATATATAAACATACAACAAGAAACAATGCATAATATATAAGTATAGGTCGAGCACATGGATGGCCGTCTCCGTATCCACTTGACATGTTCAGGTAGCAGGGTCAATGCGGGAGCATGCTCAGAGTCAGAAAGGTCCCTTGTTGTTAGTAGAAGTTAATATCTGGAGGGTCTCTGTCCACCTGGGGGACAAAGTAAACACCATCAGAGTATATAAAAGTCATAAAGTGTTTGAAACCGAGTTATTATTCCAATTATGGTATCAATCCTTAAGAGTCCCGATCCCCAAGGGGTCAAGGTACACATCCTCAGATTATAAATAGGTTTGATGTCTGATGATCACCCGAGCCCAGCAGTTTCGTGCTTCGACCCGTTTAGGTGTGAACTCTCACTGGTTGGGGTTAGGACAGGTGACCCAGTGAGGTGGCCCAGTGAGGTGGCCCAGTAATCAGAGATAAAACCACTGGGGGGAAGCAACGGTTAAGTTTTAGGCGTAGACCCCCCCAGGTTGGGGTTAGGATAAGTGACAGGGGGGCTATCCCACCCCATTAAGTCACAGTAGGTTAGTCGTCTGGTTAAGTTTTAGGCGTAGGCCCTCCCAGGTTGGGGTTAGGATAAGTGACAGGGGGGTTATCCTACCCCATTAAGTCACAGAAGGTAAGCCTTCCGGTTGAGTTTTAGGCGTAGACCCTCCCAGGTTGGGGTTAGGATAAGTGACAGGGGGGCTATCCTACCCCATTAAGTCACAGTAGGTCAGCCTTTCGGTTAAGTTTTAGGCGTAGACCCTCCCAGGTTGGGGTTAGGGTAAGTGACAGGGGGGCTATCCTACCCCATTAAGTCACAGTAGGCCAGCCTATGGGATGGTGACGGTTGGGTTAAGGTACGCGGAGAAGGGCAAAAGAGGGAGCAACATGCCGGCGTCTGGGGGGAGTACACGAGGAACGCAGGAGGGATAGAAATTAAATAAAGGGCCTGTGTGGACATATAAGGTGCAATTGAGTGTGTGAGTGCGTGTCCTACCTTGACCGGGTAGCTAACTTAATCTGAAAAGCTAAAAAAGGTTCTACCTGGAAAGTTAAGAATCTATACCAATCCCGGGTGCAGATGTGGGGAGGACCCCAAGGAAATGCAGGGCTGTGGAAGGAAGGGGTTAATAAACAAGATACATGAGTGTCATAGCCCTGTCCTCACTGCACATGAGTGCGATGAAGATAAAGCCATGCAGACAATAGTGGTGGGAGTGGGGTGAGAGAGATATAGAGAGAGGCGCTCCTGTTAGAGCAAATAAAAGTTGTAGTCAAAAACGCAGGACTCCATTCCCTGGGCGGTGCCTCCTGCCGGGCCCATGCCAGAAATTAAGCAGGGATATACGGGGTCCTAACTGGCCACGACCGGTTTCGTCCTCTCCCAGGACTCGTCAGGTGACGGAAATAAAACATGAGCAGGAACCAGGGCCATCCTAGGCTACGGACTGACAGGGGACCTCGAGGCTACACCAAAGAAGGAGGATGGTGGTCACCCCGGTGCCCTCCTGGCAGCCCACCAGAAGCGGTATTCAGAATTATTGTCTAGGGAAAAGAGTAGAGAGGGAGAGAGAGAGAGAGAGAGGGGGAGGGCGCGCGTGTGTGCGAGGCATGTGTGTACACTCAGGGTGGTGAACAAGCTAAGTGAGAGGAGAAGATCTGTAAAAGAAGAAGCATGGGTTAGGATTAGTGAAAGGGGGTCCAGAAAAACCTGTGGAAGGAGGGGGGGGGGGGGGGGGGATTGTCTTTATGTGTGAGTGCTTAATGCACAGAGAAGCCTAAAATGTGTGTGTGCCTAGAGAAAGAGAGAGAGCGGAACAGACCAGTAGAGAATAGTAGAGAGAGAGAGACAGAATGTGTGTGTGAGTGTGTGAGAGAGTATGTGTGTGAGCAAAGCCTAAGATTATGTGTGTGTGCTTATGCACAGAAATGAATGTGTGAGCATGGAATGGGAGGGGGAGGAGGGAGAGGGAAGAAAAGAGAAAGTACATTATATCCATGCATACATATACACAGACATGTAGTACAAGCATGCACACACACTATCAGCAGTTCATGCAAACGCGTGGGGTATGAGTATGAGGTGGTAGGCCCAAGTTATTAATAAATGCACCCTATTAAATCAATCAAGCAACCAAACTAGACTAGAAAGAAAAACTTACATATGGCCCCAGAAGATGGAGAAGTGAAGATGAGATGGGAGATCCTAAGATGGATGCTTGCAGCGCGTGGTAGCAGCAGGTGCGTTTATGGGCAAAAAACAAGTGGGCTAATTAGCAACAGGTCCGCTAGCACGCATGCGTTCAGAGCATGGTACTGAATATGACACAAAACAAGCTAATAATTCGATAAAAAAACTAGATAAACAATTTATGGATAGCAAAAGCAAGTTAGAAAACGTATTATTGAGGGGTGGGAAATGGTCTTACGGTCACGCAGCTCCGGTCGGCAGTCACAGTCTCAAACGAACACACAGGCTTATTAATACCGGAGTATTAGTGACGGTGAAGAAAAAAGTTTTTGGAGAGAGGACGTCAAGGGGCGGGATCTCCAAATCACGTCACTAGCCATTGGAGTGTAAGGTCTGTGATTGACGTGGCAAACCGGGACGTGCAGCCAAGTCCGATGTAAACAAACACTGCAAAACTAGCAACGCCGTTCGGTAGCAGAAAACGGAGACTTGGAGATGAGAAAAAATTCCAAACCAAGAGGCAGTAGAGTGGTACAATCCTCAGAGTGTAGGGGAAAACGAATCACGTTTTACACAGGTGTAGAACCGGTCTGCACTGCTACGTTATGTGAAAAATAGCTGCCGCAGAAGAACGACCTGCTGCGGTGACGTCACTGAGAGGAAATCCCAGGGAAGCCCCTGCGCGTCCGTGGTCTCTACAACAGGGTGTAGGTACAGGCGAAAAAAATATTATGTTGAGCAGCAATAAGGGACTGGACTACACATTAGCAGTAAACAGTAAACTAATATTATCCCTATTAATATAATATAATATATTATATAATAAACCCTTAGAATAAAAGGCAAAACCAGAACGTTCCAAGGTAAAATTAGGACTCCAAGATAATCTAAGGATGGCCAAAGTATCTAAAAAACAGTGGCAGAAACGTGATAAAAGCAGCTCTCAGACTAAGAATCACCATAGAGGTCACGACCAACATAATCCAGAGGCCTAGAGCCAGCCGTCTCACAGAGAAACCACGTCACACAAGCACATCCCTACTCTGGACAGCAACACAACTCAGACCACCAGAGTCCGCAAAGTGGTCGAGGTCACATCCGATATTCCCCAATCATCAATGCAGACCATGGTGCCTAATCCATGCCCTGACAGATGACAGCCGGTAGGCAAGACACCAGGGTCACATCCGATATACCTGATGTCAACAGCCACCCCAGGCAGTCACCCAAGGCCAAAACCCCATGACAAGGCCCAAGACCAAGATCACCGCTGAGGGTGAAACGCCCCGCAGTGAGTCCAAGTGGTCCAGAGATTATGGTATTAGCCAGTGAACAAGATACTCATCAAGACACCGGCCTAGGCCTCAATGGACAGAACGGTCTAGATTCCTAGAGTAGAGAGTAGGCCTAAATCCATATGTGTGTGAAAAAATGTGGTCCAGTCTATATGGTGATCTCCAGCGTAATCCCTCCAGGAAGATGACCACAAAAGGTGGTGTGTATACACAAAGTAGGCGTCAAGGCGCCACTCCACAGGTAACCTAATGGCATAGCCACAGGTAAAAACAGCTCTGTGGGTAGATGTCACCTGGTCACAACTTCTGTAGTTGTACAGGGATGTGTATTTGGAGAGTACAGGCCGTGGCATACACTTTTTCTTGGTCTCCAGTGTAATACCTCCAGGAAGATGACCACATAGAGTGGTGTATATACACAAAATAGGCGCGAGGGCGCCACTCCACAGGCAACCTAATGGCACAGCCACAGGTAAAATCACCTCTTTGGGTAGATGTCACCTGGTCACAACCTCTGCAGTTGTACAGGGATGTGTATTGTGAGAATACAGGCCGTAGCATCCACTTCATTCTTCTCCACATGTGGTGAGGGGGTGACGCGGTGGGGGCTCCATCGTCACGTGTGGGAGTGAGGGAACGTATAAAAGGAACATCCCCAGGTGGCCAACACACGGTGATAGCCCTTAGTACCGGTCCAGGCCTCAGTGTCCGTGGATGTGAATCCAAATAAGGAGAGCAAAAACTAAAAATACGTAGGCTATTAGATGTGAATAAACTCTGAGTAGTGGCTTCCGCATGCTAGGTTGACTTGCTGCTGTTGAGCCATGTCCTCTGACTCTGCCATTGGGCGTCAGGCGGCTCCCGGTGGGTGATTGGCCGAGGAGGCCAGCTGAACCAGGAGCCGAGCGTCATGCAACACAACCTAGGTCCATTCATGGTAGTAAGTTATGGATAGGATGCTGCTTAAGGGGAATCGGGCTAAAGGCTAAAGGGAAAATATCCAGCTAATCAAAGGCCACCGGCTGTGGCAGGCTGAGTAGGAAGGTCTACCATTCCACGGACAGTCTGATGGGGGCCATTCTGGCTCCATACTAAATCCAAACCCCCTAAGCGGTCCCCCCACTGTGCGAGCTGGTAAGGTCAATTAGTCGAAGCCCCAGCCAACACATCCACGGTCTTCTAGGTGAGAATGTTGTTGTGAATGCAGGGGACATTAGGGACAGTTTGTATTATGGACCCAGGTCTGGAGGAGAAGTCCAGACGCGCGTACGCGATCAATGGAGGTCTTTAAATCCAAAACAAGTGTATTGTATCTTCTCCCAGAAGGCTCCACATCAGATTTATTTGTGTCTAATAGGCGATACAATCCAAGTCAGGTAGAGGATGGGGGGTCCCAGTCAGAGCACCTAAGTGTATCCAGGGGAGGCGAACCCTGATAGAGGTGACGATGGCCGGGTACTCAAAAAACCAAACTGAACACAGGGAGGGGGATCACACTCCATGATGTGAGAGAGCCCCAAGTCCCAACTAGCGTGTGGGTGTCCCCACTAAACCTGGTTGCAGGGAGGGACACCAGAGAGACGGAGTTGATAGGCCTGGGGTTGAAGGTAACTGACTAGAGTGCCCACCAGGAGTGGAGCGCCCCAGTGAAGGGGGGCTCGGCTAACCTAGGGGCTTATATAAGTAGGAACCAGGTATGGGAGCCTCAAAACCGTGAGCGAAGTGCTGAACTAAACCGAACCCCTAGATTACTAGTATGAGGCCAGGTTAGGCCAACCATACTAATTTAGGCTAAGCTAACAATACCAGTCTAGATGACGTGAACCGTGTGAAAAAATGCGAAACGGCAGCATCTGAAGGGCTAGGCTAACAAAGCTGAGTTAGGCTAACAATGCTAAGCTAGGCTAAGCTAACAAAAACCGTCCAGATAGGTCAAAAAACGATATAGATCATAACTAATATGCAAATTAGCGGGTTGGGTAAATGCTAACAATGCTAGGCTAGGCTAACAAAAAACCGTCTAAATTGGTCAGAAAAAGAATATAGATCATAACTAACATGCAAAATAGCGAATTGGGTAAAGGCTAACAATGCTAAGCTAGGCTAAGCTAGGTTATGCTAAGCTAACAAAAACGTCTAAATAAGTAAAAAACGTGTGGGTCATGTCAAACCTACCGAATAACGCATCGGGCTAGGCTAACAATGCTAAGCTAAGCTAAATATGCTAAATGGCGCAAGGCGGACCCAAAATACGACGTTCTAATATATAACCTGGGTTCCTCGTAAAAAAGAGCGCAGGCCCGCCCGGTAGGTCCCTAGTCACACCGCGAGAATCAGGAGAAGCAACGTACATGGCTGTGATGTTTAGTCACATGCGGGTAAATCATATAAAACCAGTACCCTCGCCACATCAACCCAGTGCGCGGCCGGTCTCAACTCCAAAAATATGTCCCAACGGAAGTCTCAGCACATCTAGTTCCGTGTCTCTGACTGGAGATCTGCCATGCACAAATTAGAGGGGCATATCCCCGTGCCCAGCTAGGAAGTGTTGCATGAAAGGGTTGAATCGCTAGTGGAGGGAGACGGTGCGAACAAGTCAGTGGTCCCAATATAACAAGCAAGTAAATTGGTGGCATCCTGATGTGGATTCAGATCACAGCCTTGTATGCTCCGGCGGGTTAGGTTTAATGTCTGAAAATCCCCCGAGCCCAGTAGTTCGGTACTTCGACCCACTTAGGCTCAGGACTGAGGCACACGCTATGCCAATGCTGAGTCATCCACCACATCCGAACAGGGGCTAGGCCCCTCCAGGAACCCCGAGGGGAACCCAGGCCGGGTAACACCTGAAGCGCTCGCCACTCGACACAGGGTGAGTGAGGAGCACTCAGGGGGATAGTAATATATAAACATACAACAAGAAACAATGCATAATATATAAGTATAGGTCGAGCACATGGATGGCCGTCTCCGTATCCACTTGACATGTTCAGGTAGCAGGGTCAATGCGGGAGCATGCTCAGAGTCAGAAAGGTCCCTTGTTGTTAGTAGAAGTTAATATCTGGAGGGTCTCTGTCCACCTGGGGGACAAAGTAAACACCATCAGAGTATATAAAAGTCATAAAGTGTTTGAAACCGAGTTATTATTCCAATTATGGTATCAATCCTTAAGAGTCCCGATCCCCAAGGGGTCAAGGTACACATCCTCAGATTATAAATAGGTTTGATGTCTGATGATCACCCGAGCCCAGCAGTTTCGTGCTTCGACCCGTTTAGGTGTGAACTCTCACTGGTTGGGGTTAGGACAGGTGACCCAGTGAGGTGGCCCAGTGAGGTGGCCCAGTAATCAGAGATAAAACCACTGGGGGGAAGCAACGGTTAAGTTTTAGGCGTAGACCCCCCCAGGTTGGGGTTAGGATAAGTGACAGGGGGGCTATCCCACCCCATTAAGTCACAGTAGGTTAGTCGTCTGGTTAAGTTTTAGGCGTAGGCCCTCCCAGGTTGGGGTTAGGATAAGTGACAGGGGGGTTATCCTACCCCATTAAGTCACAGAAGGTAAGCCTTCCGGTTGAGTTTTAGGCGTAGACCCTCCCAGGTTGGGGTTAGGATAAGTGACAGGGGGGCTATCCTACCCCATTAAGTCACAGTAGGTCAGCCTTTCGGTTAAGTTTTAGGCGTAGACCCTCCCAGGTTGGGGTTAGGGTAAGTGACAGGGGGGCTATCCTACCCCATTAAGTCACAGTAGGCCAGCCTATGGGATGGTGACGGTTGGGTTAAGGTACGCGGAGAAGGGCAAAAGAGGGAGCAACATGCCGGCGTCTGGGGGGAGTACACGAGGAACGCAGGAGGGATAGAAATTAAATAAAGGGCCTGTGTGGACATATAAGGTGCAATTGAGTGTGTGAGTGCGTGTCCTACCTTGACCGGGTAGCTAACTTAATCTGAAAAGCTAAAAAAGGTTCTACCTGGAAAGTTAAGAATCTATACCAATCCCGGGTGCAGATGTGGGGAGGACCCCAAGGAAATGCAGGGCTGTGGAAGGAAGGGGTTAATAAACAAGATACATGAGTGTCATAGCCCTGTCCTCACTGCACATGAGTGCGATGAAGATAAAGCCATGCAGACAATAGTGGTGGGAGTGGGGTGAGAGAGATATAGAGAGAGGCGCTCCTGTTAGAGCAAATAAAAGTTGTAGTCAAAAACGCAGGACTCCATTCCCTGGGCGGTGCCTCCTGCCGGGCCCATGCCAGAAATTAAGCAGGGATATACGGGGTCCTAACTGGCCACGACCGGTTTCGTCCTCTCCCAGGACTCGTCAGGTGACGGAAATAAAACATGAGCAGGAACCAGGGCCATCCTAGGCTACGGACTGACAGGGGACCTCGAGGCTACACCAAAGAAGGAGGATGGTGGTCACCCCGGTGCCCTCCTGGCAGCCCACCAGAAGCGGTATTCAGAATTATTGTCTAGGGAAAAGAGTAGAGAGGGAGAGAGAGAGAGAGAGAGGGGGAGGGCGCGCGTGTGTGCGAGGCATGTGTGTACACTCAGGGTGGTGAACAAGCTAAGTGAGAGGAGAAGATCTGTAAAAGAAGAAGCATGGGTTAGGATTAGTGAAAGGGGGTCCAGAAAAACCTGTGGAAGGAGGGGGGGGGGGGGGGGGATTGTCTTTATGTGTGAGTGCTTAATGCACAGAGAAGCCTAAAATGTGTGTGTGCCTAGAGAAAGAGAGAGAGCGGAACAGACCAGTAGAGAATAGTAGAGAGAGAGAGACAGAATGTGTGTGTGAGTGTGTGAGAGAGTATGTGTGTGAGCAAAGCCTAAGATTATGTGTGTGTGCTTATGCACAGAAATGAATGTGTGAGCATGGAATGGGAGGGGGAGGAGGGAGAGGGAAGAAAAGAGAAAGTACATTATATCCATGCATACATATACACAGACATGTAGTACAAGCATGCACACACACTATCAGCAGTTCATGCAAACGCGTGGGGTATGAGTATGAGGTGGTAGGCCCAAGTTATTAATAAATGCACCCTATTAAATCAATCAAGCAACCAAACTAGACTAGAAAGAAAAACTTACATATGGCCCCAGAAGATGGAGAAGTGAAGATGAGATGGGAGATCCTAAGATGGATGCTTGCAGCGCGTGGTAGCAGCAGGTGCGTTTATGGGCAAAAAACAAGTGGGCTAATTAGCAACAGGTCCGCTAGCACGCATGCGTTCAGAGCATGGTACTGAATATGACACAAAACAAGCTAATAATTCGATAAAAAAACTAGATAAACAATTTATGGATAGCAAAAGCAAGTTAGAAAACGTATTATTGAGGGGTGGGAAATGGTCTTACGGTCACGCAGCTCCGGTCGGCAGTCACAGTCTCAAACGAACACACAGGCTTATTAATACCGGAGTATTAGTGACGGTGAAGAAAAAAGTTTTTGGAGAGAGGACGTCAAGGGGCGGGATCTCCAAATCACGTCACTAGCCATTGGAGTGTAAGGTCTGTGATTGACGTGGCAAACCGGGACGTGCAGCCAAGTCCGATGTAAACAAACACTGCAAAACTAGCAACGCCGTTCGGTAGCAGAAAACGGAGACTTGGAGATGAGAAAAAATTCCAAACCAAGAGGCAGTAGAGTGGTACAATCCTCAGAGTGTAGGGGAAAACGAATCACGTTTTACACAGGTGTAGAACCGGTCTGCACTGCTACGTTATGTGAAAAATAGCTGCCGCAGAAGAACGACCTGCTGCGGTGACGTCACTGAGAGGAAATCCCAGGGAAGCCCCTGCGCGTCCGTGGTCTCTACAACAGGGTGTAGGTACAGGCGAAAAAAATATTATGTTGAGCAGCAATAAGGGACTGGACTACACATTAGCAGTAAACAGTAAACTAATATTATCCCTATTAATATAATATAATATATTATATAATAAACCCTTAGAATAAAAGGCAAAACCAGAACGTTCCAAGGTAAAATTAGGACTCCAAGATAATCTAAGGATGGCCAAAGTATCTAAAAAACAGTGGCAGAAACGTGATAAAAGCAGCTCTCAGACTAAGAATCACCATAGAGGTCACGACCAACATAATCCAGAGGCCTAGAGCCAGCCGTCTCACAGAGAAACCACGTCACACAAGCACATCCCTACTCTGGACAGCAACACAACTCAGACCACCAGAGTCCGCAAAGTGGTCGAGGTCACATCCGATATTCCCCAATCATCAATGCAGACCATGGTGCCTAATCCATGCCCTGACAGATGACAGCCGGTAGGCAAGACACCAGGGTCACATCCGATATACCTGATGTCAACAGCCACCCCAGGCAGTCACCCAAGGCCAAAACCCCATGACAAGGCCCAAGACCAAGATCACCGCTGAGGGTGAAACGCCCCGCAGTGAGTCCAAGTGGTCCAGAGATTATGGTATTAGCCAGTGAACAAGATACTCATCAAGACACCGGCCTAGGCCTCAATGGACAGAACGGTCTAGATTCCTAGAGTAGAGAGTAGGCCTAAATCCATATGTGTGTGAAAAAATGTGGTCCAGTCTATATGGTGATCTCCAGCGTAATCCCTCCAGGAAGATGACCACAAAAGGTGGTGTGTATACACAAAGTAGGCGTCAAGGCGCCACTCCACAGGTAACCTAATGGCATAGCCACAGGTAAAAACAGCTCTGTGGGTAGATGTCACCTGGTCACAACTTCTGTAGTTGTACAGGGATGTGTATTTGGAGAGTACAGGCCGTGGCATACACTTTTTCTTGGTCTCCAGTGTAATACCTCCAGGAAGATGACCACATAGAGTGGTGTATATACACAAAATAGGCGCGAGGGCGCCACTCCACAGGCAACCTAATGGCACAGCCACAGGTAAAATCACCTCTTTGGGTAGATGTCACCTGGTCACAACCTCTGCAGTTGTACAGGGATGTGTATTGTGAGAATACAGGCCGTAGCATCCACTTCATTCTTCTCCACATGTGGTGAGGGGGTGACGCGGTGGGGGCTCCATCGTCACGTGTGGGAGTGAGGGAACGTATAAAAGGAACATCCCCAGGTGGCCAACACACGGTGATAGCCCTTAGTACCGGTCCAGGCCTCAGTGTCCGTGGATGTGAATCCAAATAAGGAGAGCAAAAACTAAAAATACGTAGGCTATTAGATGTGAATAAACTCTGAGTAGTGGCTTCCGCATGCTAGGTTGACTTGCTGCTGTTGAGCCATGTCCTCTGACTCTGCCATTGGGCGTCAGGCGGCTCCCGGTGGGTGATTGGCCGAGGAGGCCAGCTGAACCAGGAGCCGAGCGTCATGCAACACAACCTAGGTCCATTCATGGTAGTAAGTTATGGATAGGATGCTGCTTAAGGGGAATCGGGCTAAAGGCTAAAGGGAAAATATCCAGCTAATCAAAGGCCACCGGCTGTGGCAGGCTGAGTAGGAAGGTCTACCATTCCACGGACAGTCTGATGGGGGCCATTCTGGCTCCATACTAAATCCAAACCCCCTAAGCGGTCCCCCCACTGTGCGAGCTGGTAAGGTCAATTAGTCGAAGCCCCAGCCAACACATCCACGGTCTTCTAGGTGAGAATGTTGTTGTGAATGCAGGGGACATTAGGGACAGTTTGTATTATGGACCCAGGTCTGGAGGAGAAGTCCAGACGCGCGTACGCGATCAATGGAGGTCTTTAAATCCAAAACAAGTGTATTGTATCTTCTCCCAGAAGGCTCCACATCAGATTTATTTGTGTCTAATAGGCGATACAATCCAAGTCAGGTAGAGGATGGGGGGTCCCAGTCAGAGCACCTAAGTGTATCCAGGGGAGGCGAACCCTGATAGAGGTGACGATGGCCGGGTACTCAAAAAACCAAACTGAACACAGGGAGGGGGATCACACTCCATGATGTGAGAGAGCCCCAAGTCCCAACTAGCGTGTGGGTGTCCCCACTAAACCTGGTTGCAGGGAGGGACACCAGAGAGACGGAGTTGATAGGCCTGGGGTTGAAGGTAACTGACTAGAGTGCCCACCAGGAGTGGAGCGCCCCAGTGAAGGGGGGCTCGGCTAACCTAGGGGCTTATATAAGTAGGAACCAGGTATGGGAGCCTCAAAACCGTGAGCGAAGTGCTGAACTAAACCGAACCCCTAGATTACTAGTATGAGGCCAGGTTAGGCCAACCATACTAATTTAGGCTAAGCTAACAATACCAGTCTAGATGACGTGAACCGTGTGAAAAAATGCGAAACGGCAGCATCTGAAGGGCTAGGCTAACAAAGCTGAGTTAGGCTAACAATGCTAAGCTAGGCTAAGCTAACAAAAACCGTCCAGATAGGTCAAAAAAACGATATAGATCATAACTAATATGCAAATTAGCGGGTTGGGTAAATGCTAACAATGCTAGGCTAGGCTAACAAAAAACCGTCTAAATTGGTCAGAAAAAGAATATAGATCATAACTAACATGCAAAATAGCGAATTGGGTAAAGGCTAACAATGCTAAGCTAGGCTAAGCTAGGTTATGCTAAGCTAACAAAAACGTCTAAATAAGTAAAAAACGTGTGGGTCATGTCAAACCTACCGAATAACGCATCGGGCTAGGCTAACAATGCTAAGCTAAGCTAAATATGCTAAATGGCGCAAGGCGGACCCAAAATACGACGTTCTAATATATAACCTGGGTTCCTCGTAAAAAAGAGCGCAGGCCCGCCCGGTAGGTCCCTAGTCACACCGCGAGAATCAGGAGAAGCAACGTACATGGCTGTGATGTTTAGTCACATGCGGGTAAATCATATAAAACCAGTACCCTCGCCACATCAACCCAGTGCGCGGCCGGTCTCAACTCCAAAAATATGTCCCAACGGAAGTCTCAGCACATCTAGTTCCGTGTCTCTGACTGGAGATCTGCCATGCACAAATTAGAGGGGCATATCCCCGTGCCCAGCTAGGAAGTGTTGCATGAAAGGGTTGAATCGCTAGTGGAGGGAGACGGTGCGAACAAGTCAGTGGTCCCAATATAACAAGCAAGTAAATTGGTGGCATCCTGATGTGGATTCAGATCACAGCCTTGTATGCTCCGGCGGGTTAGGTTTAATGTCTGAAAATCCCCCGAGCCCAGTAGTTCGGTACTTCGACCCACTTAGGCTCAGGACTGAGGCACACGCTATGCCAATGCTGAGTCATCCACCACATCCGAACAGGGGCTAGGCCCCTCCAGGAACCCCGAGGGGAACCCAGGCCGGGTAACACCTGAAGCGCTCGCCACTCGACACAGGGTGAGTGAGGAGCACTCAGGGGGATAGTAATATATAAACATACAACAAGAAACAATGCATAATATATAAGTATAGGTCGAGCACATGGATGGCCGTCTCCGTATCCACTTGACATGTTCAGGTAGCAGGGTCAATGCGGGAGCATGCTCAGAGTCAGAAAGGTCCCTTGTTGTTAGTAGAAGTTAATATCTGGAGGGTCTCTGTCCACCTGGGGGACAAAGTAAACACCATCAGAGTATATAAAAGTCATAAAGTGTTTGAAACCGAGTTATTATTCCAATTATGGTATCAATCCTTAAGAGTCCCGATCCCCAAGGGGTCAAGGTACACATCCTCAGATTATAAATAGGTTTGATGTCTGATGATCACCCGAGCCCAGCAGTTTCGTGCTTCGACCCGTTTAGGTGTGAACTCTCACTGGTTGGGGTTAGGACAGGTGACCCAGTGAGGTGGCCCAGTGAGGTGGCCCAGTAATCAGAGATAAAACCACTGGGGGGAAGCAACGGTTAAGTTTTAGGCGTAGACCCCCCCAGGTTGGGGTTAGGATAAGTGACAGGGGGGCTATCCCACCCCATTAAGTCACAGTAGGTTAGTCGTCTGGTTAAGTTTTAGGCGTAGGCCCTCCCAGGTTGGGGTTAGGATAAGTGACAGGGGGGTTATCCTACCCCATTAAGTCACAGAAGGTAAGCCTTCCGGTTGAGTTTTAGGCGTAGACCCTCCCAGGTTGGGGTTAGGATAAGTGACAGGGGGGCTATCCTACCCCATTAAGTCACAGTAGGTCAGCCTTTCGGTTAAGTTTTAGGCGTAGACCCTCCCAGGTTGGGGTTAGGGTAAGTGACAGGGGGGCTATCCTACCCCATTAAGTCACAGTAGGCCAGCCTATGGGATGGTGACGGTTGGGTTAAGGTACGCGGAGAAGGGCAAAAGAGGGAGCAACATGCCGGCGTCTGGGGGGAGTACACGAGGAACGCAGGAGGGATAGAAATTAAATAAAGGGCCTGTGTGGACATATAAGGTGCAATTGAGTGTGTGAGTGCGTGTCCTACCTTGACCGGGTAGCTAACTTAATCTGAAAAGCTAAAAAAGGTTCTACCTGGAAAGTTAAGAATCTATACCAATCCCGGGTGCAGATGTGGGGAGGACCCCAAGGAAATGCAGGGCTGTGGAAGGAAGGGGTTAATAAACAAGATACATGAGTGTCATAGCCCTGTCCTCACTGCACATGAGTGCGATGAAGATAAAGCCATGCAGACAATAGTGGTGGGAGTGGGGTGAGAGAGATATAGAGAGAGGCGCTCCTGTTAGAGCAAATAAAAGTTGTAGTCAAAAACGCAGGACTCCATTCCCTGGGCGGTGCCTCCTGCCGGGCCCATGCCAGAAATTAAGCAGGGATATACGGGGTCCTAACTGGCCACGACCGGTTTCGTCCTCTCCCAGGACTCGTCAGGTGACGGAAATAAAACATGAGCAGGAACCAGGGCCATCCTAGGCTACGGACTGACAGGGGACCTCGAGGCTACACCAAAGAAGGAGGATGGTGGTCACCCCGGTGCCCTCCTGGCAGCCCACCAGAAGCGGTATTCAGAATTATTGTCTAGGGAAAAGAGTAGAGAGGGAGAGAGAGAGAGAGAGAGGGGGAGGGCGCGCGTGTGTGCGAGGCATGTGTGTACACTCAGGGTGGTGAACAAGCTAAGTGAGAGGAGAAGATCTGTAAAAGAAGAAGCATGGGTTAGGATTAGTGAAAGGGGGTCCAGAAAAACCTGTGGAAGGAGGGGGGGGGGGGGGGGGGATTGTCTTTATGTGTGAGTGCTTAATGCACAGAGAAGCCTAAAATGTGTGTGTGCCTAGAGAAAGAGAGAGAGCGGAACAGACCAGTAGAGAATAGTAGAGAGAGAGAGACAGAATGTGTGTGTGAGTGTGTGAGAGAGTATGTGTGTGAGCAAAGCCTAAGATTATGTGTGTGTGCTTATGCACAGAAATGAATGTGTGAGCATGGAATGGGAGGGGGAGGAGGGAGAGGGAAGAAAAGAGAAAGTACATTATATCCATGCATACATATACACAGACATGTAGTACAAGCATGCACACACACTATCAGCAGTTCATGCAAACGCGTGGGGTATGAGTATGAGGTGGTAGGCCCAAGTTATTAATAAATGCACCCTATTAAATCAATCAAGCAACCAAACTAGACTAGAAAGAAAAACTTACATATGGCCCCAGAAGATGGAGAAGTGAAGATGAGATGGGAGATCCTAAGATGGATGCTTGCAGCGCGTGGTAGCAGCAGGTGCGTTTATGGGCAAAAAACAAGTGGGCTAATTAGCAACAGGTCCGCTAGCACGCATGCGTTCAGAGCATGGTACTGAATATGACACAAAACAAGCTAATAATTCGATAAAAAAAACTAGATAAACAATTTATGGATAGCAAAAGCAAGTTAGAAAACGTATTATTGAGGGGTGGGAAATGGTCTTACGGTCACGCAGCTCCGGTCGGCAGTCACAGTCTCAAACGAACACACAGGCTTATTAATACCGGAGTATTAGTGACGGTGAAGAAAAAAGTTTTTGGAGAGAGGACGTCAAGGGGCGGGATCTCCAAATCACGTCACTAGCCATTGGAGTGTAAGGTCTGTGATTGACGTGGCAAACCGGGACGTGCAGCCAAGTCCGATGTAAACAAACACTGCAAAACTAGCAACGCCGTTCGGTAGCAGAAAACGGAGACTTGGAGATGAGAAAAAATTCCAAACCAAGAGGCAGTAGAGTGGTACAATCCTCAGAGTGTAGGGGAAAACGAATCACGTTTTACACAGGTGTAGAACCGGTCTGCACTGCTACGTTATGTGAAAAATAGCTGCCGCAGAAGAACGACCTGCTGCGGTGACGTCACTGAGAGGAAATCCCAGGGAAGCCCCTGCGCGTCCGTGGTCTCTACAACAGGGTGTAGGTACAGGCGAAAAAAATATTATGTTGAGCAGCAATAAGGGACTGGACTACACATTAGCAGTAAACAGTAAACTAATATTATCCCTATTAATATAATATAATATATTATATAATAAACCCTTAGAATAAAAGGCAAAACCAGAACGTTCCAAGGTAAAATTAGGACTCCAAGATAATCTAAGGATGGCCAAAGTATCTAAAAAACAGTGGCAGAAACGTGATAAAAGCAGCTCTCAGACTAAGAATCACCATAGAGGTCACGACCAACATAATCCAGAGGCCTAGAGCCAGCCGTCTCACAGAGAAACCACGTCACACAAGCACATCCCTACTCTGGACAGCAACACAACTCAGACCACCAGAGTCCGCAAAGTGGTCGAGGTCACATCCGATATTCCCCAATCATCAATGCAGACCATGGTGCCTAATCCATGCCCTGACAGATGACAGCCGGTAGGCAAGACACCAGGGTCACATCCGATATACCTGATGTCAACAGCCACCCCAGGCAGTCACCCAAGGCCAAAACCCCATGACAAGGCCCAAGACCAAGATCACCGCTGAGGGTGAAACGCCCCGCAGTGAGTCCAAGTGGTCCAGAGATTATGGTATTAGCCAGTGAACAAGATACTCATCAAGACACCGGCCTAGGCCTCAATGGACAGAACGGTCGATTCCTAGAGTAGAGAGTAGGCCTAAATCCATATGTGTGTGAAAAAATGTGGTCCAGTCTATATGGTGATCTCCAGCGTAATCCCTCCAGGAAGATGACCACAAAAGGTGGTGTGTATACACAAAGTAGGCGTCAAGGCGCCACTCCACAGGTAACCTAATGGCATAGCCACAGGTAAAAACAGCTCTGTGGGTAGATGTCACCTGGTCACAACTTCTGTAGTTGTACAGGGATGTGTATTTGGAGAGTACAGGCCGTGGCATACACTTTTTCTTGGTCTCCAGTGTAATACCTCCAGGAAGATGACCACATAGAGTGGTGTATATACACAAAATAGGCGCGAGGGCGCCACTCCACAGGCAACCTAATGGCACAGCCACAGGTAAAATCACCTCTTTGGGTAGATGTCACCTGGTCACAACCTCTGCAGTTGTACAGGGATGTGTATTGTGAGAATACAGGCCGTAGCATCCACTTCATTCTTCTCCACATGTGGTGAGGGGGTGACGCGGTGGGGGCTCCATCGTCACGTGTGGGAGTGAGGGAACGTATAAAAGGAACATCCCCAGGTGGCCAACACACGGTGATAGCCCTTAGTACCGGTCCAGGCCTCAGTGTCCGTGGATGTGAATCCAAATAAGGAGAGCAAAAACTAAAAATACGTAGGCTATTAGATGTGAATAAACTCTGAGTAGTGGCTTCCGCATGCTAGGTTGACTTGCTGCTGTTGAGCCATGTCCTCTGACTCTGCCATTGGGCGTCAGGCGGCTCCCGGTGGGTGATTGGCCGAGGAGGCCAGCTGAACCAGGAGCCGAGCGTCATGCAACACAACCTAGGTCCATTCATGGTAGTAAGTTATGGATAGGATGCTGCTTAAGGGGAATCGGGCTAAAGGCTAAAGGGAAAATATCCAGCTAATCAAAGGCCACCGGCTGTGGCAGGCTGAGTAGGAAGGTCTACCATTCCACGGACAGTCTGATGGGGGCCATTCTGGCTCCATACTAAATCCAAACCCCCTAAGCGGTCCCCCCACTGTGCGAGCTGGTAAGGTCAATTAGTCGAAGCCCCAGCCAACACATCCACGGTCTTCTAGGTGAGAATGTTGTTGTGAATGCAGGGGACATTAGGGACAGTTTGTATTATGGACCCAGGTCTGGAGGAGAAGTCCAGACGCGCGTACGCGATCAATGGAGGTCTTTAAATCCAAAACAAGTGTATTGTATCTTCTCCCAGAAGGCTCCACATCAGATTTATTTGTGTCTAATAGGCGATACAATCCAAGTCAGGTAGAGGATGGGGGGTCCCAGTCAGAGCACCTAAGTGTATCCAGGGGAGGCGAACCCTGATAGAGGTGACGATGGCCGGGTACTCAAAAAACCAAACTGAACACAGGGAGGGGGATCACACTCCATGATGTGAGAGAGCCCCAAGTCCCAACTAGCGTGTGGGTGTCCCCACTAAACCTGGTTGCAGGGAGGGACACCAGAGAGACGGAGTTGATAGGCCTGGGGTTGAAGGTAACTGACTAGAGTGCCCACCAGGAGTGGAGCGCCCCAGTGAAGGGGGGCTCGGCTAACCTAGGGGCTTATATAAGTAGGAACCAGGTATGGGAGCCTCAAAACCGTGAGCGAAGTGCTGAACTAAACCGAACCCCTAGATTACTAGTATGAGGCCAGGTTAGGCCAACCATACTAATTTAGGCTAAGCTAACAATACCAGTCTAGATGACGTGAACCGTGTGAAAAAATGCGAAACGGCAGCATCTGAAGGGCTAGGCTAACAAAGCTGAGTTAGGCTAACAATGCTAAGCTAGGCTAAGCTAACAAAAACCGTCCAGATAGGTCAAAAAACGATATAGATCATAACTAATATGCAAATTAGCGGGTTGGGTAAATGCTAACAATGCTAGGCTAGGCTAACAAAAAACCGTCTAAATTGGTCAGAAAAAGAATATAGATCATAACTAACATGCAAAATAGCGAATTGGGTAAAGGCTAACAATGCTAAGCTAGGCTAAGCTAGGTTATGCTAAGCTAACAAAAACGTCTAAATAAGTAAAAAACGTGTGGGTCATGTCAAACCTACCGAATAACGCATCGGGCTAGGCTAACAATGCTAAGCTAAGCTAAATATGCTAAATGGCGCAAGGCGGACCCAAAATACGACGTTCTAATATATAACCTGGGTTCCTCGTAAAAAAGAGCGCAGGCCCGCCCGGTAGGTCCCTAGTCACACCGCGAGAATCAGGAGAAGCAACGTACATGGCTGTGATGTTTAGTCACATGCGGGTAAATCATATAAAACCAGTACCCTCGCCACATCAACCCAGTGCGCGGCCGGTCTCAACTCCAAAAATATGTCCCAACGGAAGTCTCAGCACATCTAGTTCCGTGTCTCTGACTGGAGATCTGCCATGCACAAATTAGAGGGGCATATCCCCGTGCCCAGCTAGGAAGTGTTGCATGAAAGGGTTGAATCGCTAGTGGAGGGAGACGGTGCGAACAAGTCAGTGGTCCCAATATAACAAGCAAGTAAATTGGTGGCATCCTGATGTGGATTCAGATCACAGCCTTGTATGCTCCGGCGGGTTAGGTTTAATGTCTGAAAATCCCCCGAGCCCAGTAGTTCGGTACTTCGACCCACTTAGGCTCAGGACTGAGGCACACGCTATGCCAATGCTGAGTCATCCACCACATCCGAACAGGGGCTAGGCCCCTCCAGGAACCCCGAGGGGAACCCAGGCCGGGTAACACCTGAAGCGCTCGCCACTCGACACAGGGTGAGTGAGGAGCACTCAGGGGGATAGTAATATATAAACATACAACAAGAAACAATGCATAATATATAAGTATAGGTCGAGCACATGGATGGCCGTCTCCGTATCCACTTGACATGTTCAGGTAGCAGGGTCAATGCGGGAGCATGCTCAGAGTCAGAAAGGTCCCTTGTTGTTAGTAGAAGTTAATATCTGGAGGGTCTCTGTCCACCTGGGGGACAAAGTAAACACCATCAGAGTATATAAAAGTCATAAAGTGTTTGAAACCGAGTTATTATTCCAATTATGGTATCAATCCTTAAGAGTCCCGATCCCCAAGGGGTCAAGGTACACATCCTCAGATTATAAATAGGTTTGATGTCTGATGATCACCCGAGCCCAGCAGTTTCGTGCTTCGACCCGTTTAGGTGTGAACTCTCACTGGTTGGGGTTAGGACAGGTGACCCAGTGAGGTGGCCCAGTGAGGTGGCCCAGTAATCAGAGATAAAACCACTGGGGGGAAGCAACGGTTAAGTTTTAGGCGTAGACCCCCCCAGGTTGGGGTTAGGATAAGTGACAGGGGGGCTATCCCACCCCATTAAGTCACAGTAGGTTAGTCGTCTGGTTAAGTTTTAGGCGTAGGCCCTCCCAGGTTGGGGTTAGGATAAGTGACAGGGGGGTTATCCTACCCCATTAAGTCACAGAAGGTAAGCCTTCCGGTTGAGTTTTAGGCGTAGACCCTCCCAGGTTGGGGTTAGGATAAGTGACAGGGGGGCTATCCTACCCCATTAAGTCACAGTAGGTCAGCCTTTCGGTTAAGTTTTAGGCGTAGACCCTCCCAGGTTGGGGTTAGGGTAAGTGACAGGGGGGCTATCCTACCCCATTAAGTCACAGTAGGCCAGCCTATGGGATGGTGACGGTTGGGTTAAGGTACGCGGAGAAGGGCAAAAGAGGGAGCAACATGCCGGCGTCTGGGGGGAGTACACGAGGAACGCAGGAGGGATAGAAATTAAATAAAGGGCCTGTGTGGACATATAAGGTGCAATTGAGTGTGTGAGTGCGTGTCCTACCTTGACCGGGTAGCTAACTTAATCTGAAAAGCTAAAAAAGGTTCTACCTGGAAAGTTAAGAATCTATACCAATCCCGGGTGCAGATGTGGGGAGGACCCCAAGGAAATGCAGGGCTGTGGAAGGAAGGGGTTAATAAACAAGATACATGAGTGTCATAGCCCTGTCCTCACTGCACATGAGTGCGATGAAGATAAAGCCATGCAGACAATAGTGGTGGGAGTGGGGTGAGAGAGATATAGAGAGAGGCGCTCCTGTTAGAGCAAATAAAAGTTGTAGTCAAAAACGCAGGACTCCATTCCCTGGGCGGTGCCTCCTGCCGGGCCCATGCCAGAAATTAAGCAGGGATATACGGGGTCCTAACTGGCCACGACCGGTTTCGTCCTCTCCCAGGACTCGTCAGGTGACGGAAATAAAACATGAGCAGGAACCAGGGCCATCCTAGGCTACGGGACTGACAGGGGACCTCGAGGCTACACCAAAGAAGGAGGATGGTGGTCACCCCGGTGCCCTCCTGGCAGCCCACCAGAAGCGGTATTCAGAATTATTGTCTAGGGAAAAGAGTAGAGAGGGAGAGAGAGAGAGAGAGAGGGGGAGGGCGCGCGTGTGTGCGAGGCATGTGTGTACACTCAGGGTGGTGAACAAGCTAAGTGAGAGGAGAAGATCTGTAAAAGAAGAAGCATGGGTTAGGATTAGTGAAAGGGGGTCCAGAAAAACCTGTGGAAGGAGGGGGGGGGGGGGGGGGATTGTCTTTATGTGTGAGTGCTTAATGCACAGAGAAGCCTAAAATGTGTGTGTGCCTAGAGAAAGAGAGAGAGCGGAACAGACCAGTAGAGAATAGTAGAGAGAGAGAGACAGAATGTGTGTGTGAGTGTGTGAGAGAGTATGTGTGTGAGCAAAGCCTAAGATTATGTGTGTGTGCTTATGCACAGAAATGAATGTGTGAGCATGGAATGGGAGGGGGAGGAGGGAGAGGGAAGAAAAGAGAAAGTACATTATATCCATGCATACATATACACAGACATGTAGTACAAGCATGCACACACACTATCAGCAGTTCATGCAAACGCGTGGGGTATGAGTATGAGGTGGTAGGCCCAAGTTATTAATAAATGCACCCTATTAAATCAATCAAGCAACCAAACTAGACTAGAAAGAAAAACTTACATATGGCCCCAGAAGATGGAGAAGTGAAGATGAGATGGGAGATCCTAAGATGGATGCTTGCAGCGCGTGGTAGCAGCAGGTGCGTTTATGGGCAAAAAACAAGTGGGCTAATTAGCAACAGGTCCGCTAGCACGCATGCGTTCAGAGCATGGTACTGAATATGACACAAAACAAGCTAATAATTCGATAAAAAAACTAGATAAACAATTTATGGATAGCAAAAGCAAGTTAGAAACGTATTATTGAGGGGTGGGAAATGGTCTTACGGTCACGCAGCTCCGGTCGGCAGTCACAGTCTCAAACGAACACACAGGCTTATTAATACCGGAGTATTAGTGACGGTGAAGAAAAAAGTTTTTGGAGAGAGGACGTCAAGGGGCGGGATCTCCAAATCACGTCACTAGCCATTGGAGTGTAAGGTCTGTGATTGACGTGGCAAACCGGGACGTGCAGCCAAGTCCGATGTAAACAAACACTGCAAAACTAGCAACGCCGTTCGGTAGCAGAAAACGGAGACTTGGAGATGAGAAAAAATTCCAAACCAAGAGGCAGTAGAGTGGTACAATCCTCAGAGTGTAGGGGAAAACGAATCACGTTTTACACAGGTGTAGAACCGGTCTGCACTGCTACGTTATGTGAAAAATAGCTGCCGCAGAAGAACGACCTGCTGCGGTGACGTCACTGAGAGGAAATCCAGGGAAGCCCCTGCGCGTCCGTGGTCTCTACAACAGGGTGTAGGTACAGGCGAAAAAAATATTATGTTGAGCAGCAATAAGGGACTGGACTACACATTAGCAGTAAACAGTAAACTAATATTATCCCTATTAATATAATATAATATATTATATAATAAACCCTTAGAATAAAAGGCAAAACCAGAACGTTCCAAGGTAAAATTAGGACTCCAAGATAATCTAAGGATGGCCAAAGTATCTAAAAAACAGTGGCAGAAACGTGATAAAAGCAGCTCTCAGACTAAGAATCACCATAGAGGTCACGACCAACATAATCCAGAGGCCTAGAGCCAGCCGTCTCACAGAGAAACCACGTCACACAAGCACATCCCTACTCTGGACAGCAACACAACTCAGACCACCAGAGTCCGCAAAGTGGTCGAGGTCACATCCGATATTCCCCAATCATCAATGCAGACCATGGTGCCTAATCCATGCCCTGACAGATGACAGCCGGTAGGCAAGACACCAGGGTCACATCCGATATACCTGATGTCAACAGCCACCCCAGGCAGTCACCCAAGGCCAAAACCCCATGACAAGGCCCAAGACCAAGATCACCGCTGAGGGTGAAACGCCCCGCAGTGAGTCCAAGTGGTCCAGAGATTATGGTATTAGCCAGTGAACAAGATACTCATCAAGACACCGCCTAGGCCTCAATGGACAGAACGGTCTAGATTCCTAGAGTAGAGAGTAGGCCTAAATCCATATGTGTGTGAAAAAATGTGGTCCAGTCTATATGGTGATCTCCAGCGTAATCCCTCCAGGAAGATGACCACAAAAGGTGGTGTGTATACACAAAGTAGGCGTCAAGGCGCCACTCCACAGGTAACCTAATGGCATAGCCACAGGTAAAAACAGCTCTGTGGGTAGATGTCACCTGGTCACAACTTCTGTAGTTGTACAGGGATGTGTATTTGGAGAGTACAGGCCGTGGCATACACTTTTTCTTGGTCTCCAGTGTAATACCTCCAGGAAGATGACCACATAGAGTGGTGTATATACACAAAATAGGCGCGAGGGCGCCACTCCACAGGCAACCTAATGGCACAGCCACAGGTAAAATCACCTCTTTGGGTAGATGTCACCTGGTCACAACCTCTGCAGTTGTACAGGGATGTGTATTGTGAGAATACAGGCCGTAGCATCCACTTCATTCTTCTCCACATGTGGTGAGGGGGGTGACGCGGTGGGGGCTCCATCGTCACGTGTGGGAGTGAGGGAACGTATAAAAGGAACATCCCCAGGTGGCCAACACACGGTGATAGCCCTTAGTACCGGTCCAGGCCTCAGTGTCCGTGGATGTGAATCCAAATAAGGAGAGCAAAAACTAAAAATACGTAGGCTATTAGATGTGAAATAAACTCTGAGTAGTGGCTTCCGCATGCTAGGTTGACTTGCTGCTGTTGAGCCATGTCCTCTGACTCTGCCATTGGGCGTCAGGCGGCTCCCGGTGGGTGATTGGCCGAGGAGGCCAGCTGAACCAGGAGCCGAGCGTCATGCAACACAACCTAGGTCCATTCATGGTAGTAAGTTATGGATAGGATGCTGCTTAAGGGGAATCGGGCTAAAGGCTAAAGGGAAAATATCCAGCTAATCAAAGGCCACCGGCTGTGGCAGGCTGAGTAGGAAGGTCTACCATTCCACGGACAGTCTGATGGGGGCCATTCTGGCTCCATACTAAATCCAAACCCCCTAAGCGGTCCCCCCACTGTGCGAGCTGGTAAGGTCAATTAGTCGAAGCCCCAGCCAACACATCCACGGTCTTCTAGGTGAGAATGTTGTTGTGAATGCAGGGGACATTAGGGACAGTTTGTATTATGGACCCAGGTCTGGAGGAGAAGTCCAGACGCGCGTACGCGATCAATGGAGGTCTTTAAATCCAAAACAAGTGTATTGTATCTTCTCCAGAAGGCTCCACATCAGATTTATTTGTGTCTAATAGGCGATACAATCCAAGTCAGGTAGAGGATGGGGGGTCCCAGTCAGAGCACCTAAGTGTATCCAGGGGAGGCGAACCCTGATAGAGGTGACGATGGCCGGGTACTCAAAAAACCAAACTGAACACAGGGAGGGGGATCACACTCCATGATGTGAGAGAGCCCCAAGTCCCAACTAGCGTGTGGGTGTCCCCACTAAACCTGGTTGCAGGGAGGGACACCAGAGAGACGGAGTTGATAGGCCTGGGGTTGAAGGTAACTGACTAGAGTGCCCACCAGGAGTGGAGCGCCCCAGTGAAGGGGGGCTCGGCTAACCTAGGGGCTTATATAAGTAGGAACCAGGTATGGGAGCCTCAAAACCGTGAGCGAAGTGCTGAACTAAACCGAACCCCTAGATTACTAGTATGAGGCCAGGTTAGGCCAACCATACTAATTTAGGCTAAGCTAACAATACCAGTCTAGATGACGTGAACCGTGTGAAAAAATGCGAAACGGCAGCATCTGAAGGGCTAGGCTAACAAAGCTGAGTTAGGCTAACAATGCTAAGCTAGGCTAAGCTAACAAAAACCGTCCAGATAGGTCAAAAAACGATATAGATCATAACTAATATGCAAATTAGCGGGTTGGGTAAATGCTAACAATGCTAGGCTAGGCTAACAAAAAACCGTCTAAATTGGTCAGAAAAAGAATATAGATCATAACTAACATGCAAAATAGCGAATTGGGTAAAGGCTAACAATGCTAAGCTAGGCTAAGCTAGGTTATGCTAAGCTAACAAAAACGTCTAAATAAGTAAAAAACGTTGTGGGTCATGTCAAACCTACCGAATAACGCATCGGGCTAGGCTAACAATGCTAAGCTAAGCTAAATATGCTAAATGGCGCAAGGCGGACCCAAAATACGACGTTCTAATATATAACCTGGGTTCCTCGTAAAAAAGAGCGCAGGCCCGCCCGGTAGGTCCCTAGTCACACCGCGAGAATCAGGAGAAGCAACGTACATGGCTGTGATGTTTAGTCACATGCGGGTAAATCATATAAAACCAGTACCCTCGCCACATCAACCCAGTGCGCGGCCGGTCTCAACTCCAAAAATATGTCCCAACGGAAGTCTCAGCACATCTAGTTCCGTGTCTCTGACTGGAGATCTGCCATGCACAAATTAGAGGGGCATATCCCCGTGCCCAGCTAGGAAGTGTTGCATGAAAGGGTTGAATCGCTAGTGGAGGGAGACGGTGCGAACAAGTCAGTGGTCCCAATATAACAAGCAAGTAAATTGGTGGCATCCTGATGTGGATTCAGATCACAGCCTTGTATGCTCCGGCGGGTTAGGTTTAATGTCTGAAAATCCCCCGAGCCCAGTAGTTCGGTACTTCGACCCACTTAGGCTCAGGACTGAGGCACACGCTATGCCAATGCTGAGTCCATCCACCACATCCGAACAGGGGCTAGGCCCCTCCAGGAACCCCGAGGGGAACCCAGGCCGGGTAACACCTGAAGCGCTCGCCACTCGACACAGGGTGAGTGAGGAGCACTCAGGGGGATAGTAATATATAAACATACAACAAGAAACAATGCATAATATATAAGTATAGGTCGAGCACATGGATGGCCGTCTCCGTATCCACTTGACATGTTCAGGTAGCAGGGTCAATGCGGGAGCATGCTCAGAGTCAGAAAGGTCCCTTGTTGTTAGTAGAAGTTAATATCTGGAGGGTCTCTGTCCACCTGGGGGACAAAGTAAACACCATCAGAGTATATAAAAGTCATAAAGTGTTTGAAACCGAGTTATTATTCCAATTATGGTATCAATCCTTAAGAGTCCCGATCCCAAGGGGTCAAGGTACACATCCTCAGATTATAAATAGGTTTGATGTCTGATGATCACCCGAGGCCCCAGCAGTTTCGTGCTTCGACCCGTTTAGGTGTGAACTCTCACTGGTTGGGGTTAGGACAGGTGACCCAGTGAGGTGGCCCAGTGAGGTGGCCCAGTAATCAGAGATAAAACCACTGGGGGGAAGCAACGGTTTAAGTTTTAGGCGTAGACCCCCCCAGGTTGGGGTTAGGATAAGTGACAGGGGGGCTATCCCACCCCATTAAGTCACAGTAGGTTAGTCGTCTGGTTAAGTTTTAGGCGTAGGCCCTCCAGGTTGGGGTTAGGATAAGTGACAGGGGGGTTATCCTACCCCATTAAGTCACAGAAGGTAAGCCTTCCGGTTGAGTTTTAGGCGTAGACCCTCCCAGTTGGGGTTAGGATAAGTGACAGGGGGGCTATCCTACCCCATTAAGTCACAGTAGGTCAGCCTTTCGGTTAAGTTTTAGGCGTAGACCCTCCCAGGTTGGGGTTAGGGTAAGTGACAGGGGGGCTATCCTACCCCATTAAGTCACAGTAGGCCAGCCTATGGGATGGTGACGGTTGGGTTAAGGTACGCGGAGAAGGGCAAAAGAGGGGAGCAACATGCCGGCGTCTGGGGGGAGTACACGAGGAACGCAGGAGGGATAGAAATTAAATAAAGGGCCTGTGTGGACATATAAGGTGCAATTGAGTGTGTGAGTGCGTGTCCTACCTTGACCGGGTAGCTAACTTAATCTGAAAAGCTAAAAAAGGTTCTACCTGGAAAGTTAAGAATCTATACCAATCCGGGTGCAGATGTGGGGAGGACCCCAAGGAAATGCAGGGCTGTGGAAGGAAGGGTTAATAAACAAGATACATGAGTGTCATAGCCCTGTCCTCACTGCACATGAGTGCGATGAAGATAAAGCCATGCAGACAATAGTGGTGGGAGTGGGGTGAGAGAGATATAGAGAGAGGCGCTCCTGTTAGAGCAAATAAAAGTTGTAGTCAAAAACGCAGGACTCCATTCCCTGGGCGGTGCCTCCTGCCGGGGCCCATGCCAGAAATTAAGCAGGGATATACGGGGTCCTAACTGGCCACGACCGGTTTCGTCCTCTCCCAGGACTCGTCAGGTGACGGAAATAAAACATGAGCAGGAACCAGGGCCATCCTAGGCTACGGACTGACAGGGGACCTCGAGGCTACACCAAAGAAGGAGGATGGTGGTCACCCCGGTGCCCTCCTGGCAGCCCACCAGAAGCGGTATTCAGAATTATTGTCTAGGGAAAAGAGTAGAGAGGGAGAGAGAGAGAGAGAGAGGGGGAGGGCGCGCGTGTGTGCGAGGCATGTGTGTACACTCAGGGTGGTGAACAAGCTAAGTGAGAGGAGAAGATCTGTAAAAGAAGAAGCATGGGTTAGGATTAGTGAAAGGGGGTCCAGAAAAACCTGTGGAAGGAGGGGGGGGGGGGGGGGATTGTCTTTATGTGTGAGTGCTTAATGCACAGAGAAGCCTAAAATGTGTGTGTGCCTAGAGAAAGAGAGAGAGCGGAACAGACCAGTAGAGAATAGTAGAGAGAGAGAGACAGAATGTGTGTGTGAGTGTGTGAGAGAGTATGTGTGTGAGCAAAGCCTAAGATTATGTGTGTGTGCTTATGCACAGAAATGAATGTGTGAGCATGGAATGGGGAGGGGGAGGAGGGAGAGGGAAGAAAAGAGAAAGTACATTATATCCATGCATACATATACACAGACATGTAGTACAAGCATGCACACACACTATCAGCAGTTCATGCAAACGCGTGGGGTATGAGTATGAGGTGGTAGGCCCAAGTTATTAATAAATGCACCCTATTAAATCAATCAAGCAACCAAACTAGACTAGAAAGAAAAACTTACATATGGCCCCAGAAGATGGAGAAGTGAAGATGAGATGGGAGATCCTAAGATGGATGCTTGCAGCGCGTGGTAGCAGCAGGTGCGTTTATGGCAAAAAACAAGTGGGCTAATTAGCAACAGGTCCGCTAGCACGCATGCGTTCAGAGCATGGTACTGAATATGACACAAAACAAGCTAATAATTCGATAAAAAAACTAGATAAACAATTTATGGATAGCAAAAGCAAGTTAGAAAACGTATTATTGAGGGGTGGGAAATGGTCTTACGGTCACGCAGCTCCGGTCGGCAGTCACAGTCTCAAACGAACACACAGGCTTATTAATACCGGAGTATTAGTGACGGTGAAGAAAAAAGTTTTTGGAGAGAGGACGTCAAGGGGCGGGATCTCCAAATCACGTCACTAGCCATTGGAGTGTAAGGTCTGTGATTGACGTGGCAAACCGGGACGTGCAGCCAAGTCCGATGTAAACAAACACTGCAAAACTAGCAACGCCGTTCGGTAGCAGAAAACGGAGACTTGGAGATGAGAAAAAATTCCAAACCAAGAGGCAGTAGAGTGGTACAATCCTCAGAGTGTAGGGGAAAACGAATCACGTTTTACACAGGTGTAGAACCGGTCTGCACTGCTACGTTATGTGAAAAATAGCTGCCGCAGAAGAACGACCTGCTGCGGTGACGTCACTGAGAGGAAATCCCAGGGAAGCCCCTGCGCGTCCGTGGTCTCTACAACAGGGTGTAGGTACAGGCGAAAAAAATATTATGTTGAGCAGCAATAAGGGACTGGACTACACATTAGCAGTAAACAGTAAACTAATATTATCCCTATTAATATAATATAATATATTATATAATAAACCCTTAGAATAAAAGGCAAAACCAGAACGTTCCAAGGTAAAATTAGGACTCCAAGATAATCTAAGGATGGCCAAAGTATCTAAAAAACAGTGGCAGAAACGTGATAAAAGCAGCTCTCAGACTAAGAATCACCATAGAGGTCACGACCAACATAATCCAGAGGCCTAGAGCCAGCCGTCTCACAGAGAAACCACGTCACACAAGCACATCCCTACTCTGGACAGCAACACAACTCAGACCACCAGAGTCCGCAAAGTGGTCGAGGTCACATCCGATATTCCCCAATCATCAATGCAGACCATGGTGCCTAATCCATGCCCTGACAGATGACAGCCGGTAGGCAAGACACCAGGGTCACATCCGATATACCTGATGTCAACAGCCACCCCAGGCAGTCACCCAAGGCCAAAACCCCATGACAAGGCCCAAGACCAAGATCACCGCTGAGGGTGAAACGCCCCGCAGTGAGTCCAAGTGGTCCAGAGATTATGGTATTAGCCAGTGAACAAGATACTCATCAAGACACCGGCCTAGGCCTCAATGGACAGAACGGTCTAGATTCCTAGAGTAGAGAGTAGGCCTAAATCCATATGTGTGTGAAAAAATGTGGTCCAGTCTATATGGTGATCTCCAGCGTAATCCCTCCAGGAAGATGACCACAAAAGGTGGTGTGTATACACAAAGTAGGCGTCAAGGCGCCACTCCACAGGTAACCTAATGGCATAGCCACAGGTAAAAACAGCTCTGTGGGTAGATGTCACCTGGTCACAACTTCTGTAGTTGTACAGGGATGTGTATTTGGAGAGTACAGGCCGTGGCATACACTTTTTCTTGGTCTCCAGTGTAATACCTCCAGGAAGATGACCACATAGAGTGGTGTATATACACAAAATAGGCGCGAGGGCGCCACTCCACAGGCAACCTAATGGCACAGCCACAGGTAAAATCACCTCTTTGGGTAGATGTCACCTGGTCACAACCTCTGCAGTTGTACAGGGATGTGTATTGTGAGAATACAGGCCGTAGCATCCACTTCATTCTTCTCCACATGTGGTGAGGGGGTGACGCGGTGGGGGCTCCATCGTCACGTGTGGGAGTGAGGGAACGTATAAAAGGAACATCCCCAGGTGGCCAACACACGGTGATAGCCCTTAGTACCGGTCCAGGCCTCAGTGTCCGTGGATGTGAATCCAAATAAGGAGAGCAAAAACTAAAAATACGTAGGCTATTAGATGTGAATAAACTCTGAGTAGTGGCTTCCGCATGCTAGGTTGACTTGCTGCTGTTGAGCCATGTCCTCTGACTCTGCCATTGGGCGTCAGGCGGCTCCCGGTGGGTGATTGGCCGAGGAGGCCAGCTGAACCAGGAGCCGAGCGTCATGCAACACAACCTAGGTCCATTCATGGTAGTAAGTTATGGATAGGATGCTGCTTAAGGGGAATCGGGCTAAAGGCTAAAGGGAAAATATCCAGCTAATCAAAGGCCACCGGCTGTGGCAGGCTGAGTAGGAAGGTCTACCATTCCACGGACAGTCTGATGGGGGCCATTCTGGCTCCATACTAAATCCAAACCCCCTAAGCGGTCCCCCCACTGTGCGAGCTGGTAAGGTCAATTAGTCGAAGCCCCAGCCAACACATCCACGGTCTTCTAGGTGAGAATGTTGTTGTGAATGCAGGGGACATTAGGGACAGTTTGTATTATGGACCCAGGTCTGGAGGAGAAGTCCAGACGCGCGTACGCGATCAATGGAGGTCTTTAAATCCAAAACAAGTGTATTGTATCTTCTCCCAGAAGGCTCCACATCAGATTTATTTGTGTCTAATAGGCGATACAATCCAAGTCAGGTAGAGGATGGGGGGTCCCAGTCAGAGCACCTAAGTGTATCCAGGGGAGGCGAACCCTGATAGAGGTGACGATGGCCGGGTACTCAAAAAACCAAACTGAACACAGGGAGGGGGATCACACTCCATGATGTGAGAGAGCCCCAAGTCCCAACTAGCGTGTGGGTGTCCCCACTAAACCTGGTTGCAGGTGGAGGTGACACCAGAGAGACGGAGTTGATAGGCCTGGGGTTGAAGGTAACTGACTAGAGTGCCCACCAGGAGTGGAGCGCCCCAGTGAAGGGGGGCTCGGCTAACCTAGGGGCTTATATAAGTAGGAACCAGGTATGGGAGCCTCAAAACCGTGAGCG
>NW_027120378.1:37500-50554 GCF_038355195.1 Osmerus mordax | reverse complement strand
ACGCAGGACGGGGACATCAATCTTCTCCCCTCGTGGATCCACGCAGGGGAGTGTTTCGCGCCGGCGCAGTAGTGCCTTGCAGACCACACGGGGCAGCGCGTCTCTGAGTCACTTACCTCTTCCATCTCTCTCTTTCCCCTCTCTCTCTTTCCCGATCCTCTCTTTCCCTCTTCCTCTCTTTCCCTCTCTCTTTCCCTCTCTCTCTTTCTCTCCTCTCTCTTCCTCCATCTCTCTTTCTTCTCTCTCTAAGTGCTAAGTGATCTTTGGGGTCCATAAATCATTTCAGAATTGTAGAAAGAAAGAGTGTGACATGCTAAAAGAATCTGATTTCTTCTGATTCTTTGACAGATTTATTAAAATTCAGCTAAATCTTCTTTCACAAAATCTTTGTTGTGGTCCAAACATACACAACGTTTCAGCTTTGACTGTACTGAAGGTGTGCGTGTGTGTGTGTGTGCTCCCCGCTGTTCTGGTTTAGTCTCTGAGGATCATGTCCAATCCTCCATGTGTTTGGAAGAGGCCGCTGGGTGCTGTTTCTGTTGATCTCACAGGAATCTAAACACAACCTCAGAACACAGGCCTTCCCCTGCCTCAGTCTCCCGTCCACGTCTCCTACGCTGCTCTGTGTGGTCTCTCTATCCCACTCTCCATACCCCTACCTCCTCCTCTCTGTCCCCCTCTCTCTCCTCCCTCTTTCTCCCCTCTCTCTCCCCCCTCTTTCTCCCCTCTCTCTCCCCCTCTTTCTCCACCTCTCTCTCCCCCCTCTCTCTCCCCCCTCTTTCTCCCCCTCTCTCTCCCCCTCTTTCTCCACCTCTCTCTCTCTTACTCCCTCTCCCCCTCCCTCTATCCCTCCCCCCTCTCTAACATTCCCTTTCTCTGTATGGCTGTCAAGTGCCTCTCTCTCTCCAAGTGCCCCTCTCTCTCCAAGTGCCTCTCTCTCTCCGAAGTTTTCTGTCAGCCTAAATGCTCCGACAGAGATCCCCCCTTCACACACACTCTCACACACACACACTCTCACACTCACACACACTCTCACACACTCCCACACACACTCTCACACACTCTCACACACACTCACACACACTCTCACACCCACTCCCAGAGCAGACAGGCCGTGTAAAGGCCAGGCGATGAGGTGATCAGCAGGGTTGTCATGCAGGCCTGCTTCAGAGCCTCTTGTTTCTGCAGCGTGGTCTTTACAGACGTTGCTGTCCACACCTGGCTGTCACTGTATCCTGCTCGGGGTGACCCACACATACAGAAACACATGCACAGAAAACACACACATACACAGAAACACACACACACACACAGAAACACATGCACAGAAACACACACTGACACACATTTAGAGTGATTGAAGAGCAGGAGCGATTTTTTAAGGACCGTAAATAAGAACCCTTAAATACGCTGTTAGACTGAAGGCCCCATGCAGAGATATGGGCATACTCACTTTGTGAAGTCTGTCTCCCCTCTCTCTCTCCTCTCTCTCTCTCTCTCTCTTTCTCTCTCTCTCTCTCTCTCTCTCTCTCTCTCTCTCTCTCTCTCTCTCTCTCCTCTCTCTTTCTCTCTCTTTCTCTCTCTCTCTCTTTCTCTCTCTCTCTCTGTCCCTGCTCTTCGCTCTCTCTCTTTCTGTGTCCTGTCAGTAGCCCGTCTCTCTCAGCTCTGTGTCTGTGTCCTGTCAGTAGCCAGTCCTCTCAGCTGTGTGTCTGTGTCCTGTCAGTAGCCAGTCCTCTCAGCTGAACAGCATTCCCACCCTGCCTCTCCTCCTGGAACTGCCGCTGAAACTGGACCTTCACATGTTGGCTGTGACACAGTGGCTGGCTTGTCGTGTGTGTGTGTGTGTTTCGCGGTCTTGCCCCCCCAACCACCCTGTCTCCCTCTCGCAAGGAGTTGGTTTTAGGGGGCCACACACATGCTGTGTGTGTGGAGGTGAGGTGAGGTGTGTGTGTGTGTGTGTGTGGAGGTGGGGTGTGTGGAGGTGAGGTGTGTGTGTGTGGAGGTGAGGTGTGTGGAGGTGAGGTGTGTATGTGTGTGGAGGTGAGGTGTGTGTGTGTGTGTGTGGAGGTGAGGTGTGTGTGGAGGTGAGGTGTGTGGAGGGTGAGGTGTGTGTGTGTGGAGGTGATGTGTGTGGTGGTGAGGTGTGTGTGTGTGGAGGTGAGGTGTGTGTGGAGGTGTGTGGAGGTGAGTTGTGTGTGTGTGGAGGTGAGGTGTGTGGAGGTGAGGTGTGTGTGGAGGTGAGGTGTGTGTGTGTGGGAGGTGAGGTGTGTGGAGGTGAGGTGTGTGTGTAGGTGAGGTGTGTGTGTGTGGAGGTGAGGTGAGGTGTGTGTGTGTGTGGAGGTGAGGAAGTGTCTCCTCTTTTATCTCCACTCACAGCAGCAGGAGGGGAGGGGGGGGGAGGGAGGGCACTCCAAGACGGGTGGGGGGCTGGTGATGGGACAGGGGCCAGGGCCTCTGGGCCATAAACAGCCCTGGACTGGTTTAGGGGGCCCAGAGAAGGGGGCCAGGAGGAGGGGGGAGCAGGGGTACAGGAAGGCAGGACTTGGTAGGCATGGGGTCTGTCTTATCTGGGGCAGGGGTCTTCAGGAAGACCAGCAGCCCAGAGTGGCCCTCTGATCGCTTGGACATATGTGTGTACCCCCCTAGCACCCCCCCCCCCACCCCCCCCGGCCACCTCATACACACACAGCCTGCCCAGATTGCTTCCTGTTGCCCTCCTCACATACCTGGGGTCCAGTCACTGACAGATATAAGAGCAAACGTGTTTGTTTTATCAGCCTGGGCCGCGGAGGAAGCCGTGCCAGAGTGCTATCTGTGTTTGGACAGATAGCACTTGACCTGGGGGACGCACAAGCTCTCACAACAACCCCCCACTTTGGGGTCTGCTGTCACTGGGTAGCGAGTGACACCTTCACGAGAACTGGCAGTGCTCTCTTTGAGAGGGGAAAAAATAAGAACAAAATAGCAAGGGTTTCTGAGAAATACTCGAAGGAAATGACCGTTGAGTCAGGACACTGTTTGTCCTCAACCTTTTCTTTCACTGCACACATGCGGTTCTGTCACATCCTGATCTGACTCGAACCAGGTCAGGTAGCCTGGCTGAGTGGTGTGTGGTGAACACTCGCCGTGGGGAGGTGAACACACACTGTTCCTTGACTCCGACCAGCGAAACACCTCTACAACTGTGCCCTTCTGATCCAAGATCTTCTGCTCCACTTCCCAGACGCTCTAATCTGTTTGTCGCTTTGGCTGAAAGTGACTGCTGAACAGACAAAAACACACGAACGGTCCAGTGAAACATTATGTTCTTGTGAGGGTGGTGGGGGGGGGTGATGGGTGGCCCAGTTGGCAGAGCGAGGGCTGGGTGGGCTGGGTGAGGGAGCTCTGGGGGGCTTGCGGGGGGTCCTGAGTTAATGAGAGCAGGTTGAGGAGGGGCCAGAGAGAGGAGGCACAGCTCTTTAACGACACAATTGGAACACTCACACAGCCTGCCTGCCTGCCTCTTCTGGATCCCAGAAGGTGGAACTCAGGCTTAACCATCTGCAGCTCACAAACACACACACACACACGAAAGAGAGAGAGAGAGAAGAGAGAGAGAGAGAGAGAGAAAGGGAGAGAGAGAAAGGGAGGAGAGAGAGAGAGAAAGGGAGAGAGAGAGAGAGAGAAAGGGAGAGAGAGAGAGAGAGAGAGAGATGAGAGAGAGAGAGAGAGAGAGAGAGAGCGAGGAGAGAAAGAAAGTGAAAGACAGAAAGACAAAAACAGAGAGGGTGGGGGAGTGAGGGAGCGAGGAGAGAGAGAGAGCGTAGAGATAGAGATAGAGAGACAGTGAGGAGAGAAAGAGAGAGATAGAGAGGACAGTGAGGAAAGAGACAGTCAACAGCGTCTGACAGTAATGTGTGAATCATCAGCTGTTTTATCATCACACCCTGTCCTCCTCGGGTTCTAGTAACCCGTGGGCCAACCAGAGCCACACCCCGCCCAACAGCACCCTGGCTGCTCCTGCACTCCCTACAGCCCTCCTTCAGATCACCTTTGACCTCTGTAGAGGGATGGGAAACACCGTTGGAATATTATAGTGACACTTATCTTCCTTCATCTCTCTCTAGCTTCCAGAAAGTTCTTAGTCAGCTGTGTATCAACCTCACTCACTTCATCATCTGTATTCAAATTAAAATAGAGATTGGTTTAGGTATTTCAGTTAGCACAAGGTTTTATCCAAAGCAACATGTAAATGGTGCAGCTGATGTTGAGAGGGTGCAGAGCTTCTACAGGGTCTTTGGTGGTGTGAGTGTGTGTGTGCGTGCGTGTGTGTGTGTGGGTGTGTGCGTGTGTGTGTGTGTGTGTGGAGGTTTCTGCTCCCGTTACATCACCTCTCACCACATCAAGAGCTTGAATCAGCTGCACCTGAATCTGTTCTAACTGCCATCGCTCTGCCAGTGTCAACACACACACACACACACACACTTACATTCACAGACACACACAAACATACAAAGATCACACAAACACCACACAAAGTCAACAAACTCAAGTTACTCAACAGAAATAAATGATTCATTTTAGTTGGGGTGTATTTGCTGTGTAAAATATGGCGTCATGTTTTGACATCACCCAAACCAAGCAACACATCTGAACACAGCAGTGCACCACTTACTGCTGGGATATGCCCTTGCCTTGTGTGTGTGTGTGTGTGTGAGAGAGAGTGTGTGTAGGCAAAAGTATGTGTGTGTTCCTCCTGACATTGTGTGTGTGTGTGTGAGAGAGAGTGAGAGAGAGAGACAGAGGGAGAGACAGACAGAGAGAGAGAGAGAGAGAGCCTCTGTTACGCTGCTGGAACAGCACTACTCACACACACTCTGATTGGATCTGATTGTGCTCCTGTCAGCCAATAACACCACAGACAGACCACAGACGGCCCGTAACCGTGGTAACCCCGTGTCCGACCGCAAGAGGTGGGCCTGGCCGGTAGGATCCCCCCCCCCCCCCCGCCCCCCCCCCCCCCCCCACCTCATACACACACAGCCTGCCCAGATGGTTTCCTGTTGCCCTCCTCATATACCTGGGTCCTCCAATCAAGCCTACCCTTTCTGTAACACAGGTTTCAGGGAGTCAGGTGGCTGAGTGGTGAGGGAGTCGGACTAGTAATCCGAAGGTTGCCAGTTCAATTCCCGGTCATGCCAACTGACGTTGTGTCCTTGGGCAAGGCACTTCACCCTACTTGCCTCGGGGGAATGTCCCTGTACTTTACTGTAAGTCGCTCTGGATAAGAGCGTCTGCTAAATGACTAAATGTAAATGTAATGTAAATGTTTCACTGGAGTCTTAAATCTTAGACAACCGAGTCGAACTGAATCTGAATATGTACGTGAATCACTTCAAAGTCCAGCTCCTGTATCTGGGGGCGTTTCTGGGAACAGAGTTCCAGTTCCCCATGGCATGTGCTCCTGGTCTGGGAACAGAGTTCCAGTTCCCCATGGCATGTGCTCCTGGTCTGGGCTCTGGGAAGGCAGGAGGAGCTCTTGTGTTACATGCGTGTGTCTGAGCAGAGAAGCTTCCCGACACCGCGGACAGAGAAGTATCTATTTCTGCTTCCTGTCGTGGAGTGAAGAAGACAGTCACGCTCCTTACCATCACACCGTCATAGCTCCCTCTCTCTCTCTCTCTCTCTCTCTCTCTCTCTCTCTCTCTCTCTCTCTCTCTCTCTCTCTCTCTCTGTCTCTCTCTGTCTCTCTCTGTCTCTCTCTGTCTCTCTCTCTGTCTCTCTCTGTCTCTCTCTCTGTCTGTCTCTCTCTCTGTCTGTCTCTCTGTCTCTGTATTTCTGTCTGTCAATCGTTCAGGACTGAAACTACACTTCCTGTTTGGTTTTTCGCTCCTGTGCCACTGTATGGCTCTGCCACTGGCTGCTGTGCAGGTTAGGGTCAACCTTTGACCCTGTGTTACCAAAACCTCAGCTTGCAGCCTCCTCGCTCCTGTTGACAGGAAGTGATCTCCTGGAGTCGTGACCTGCTGTCTAGTCAGGAGAGCTGCGAAGAAACCTAACCTAAATGGAAAACTCATTTCTGCTTGTGTAAGTGTGGTGAGCGTTTATGTCTGTGTGTGTTTATAAGTGTGTGTGTGTGTGTGTGTGTAAAGGTATGTGTGCTTGCATGTGTGTGTATCCTAACCTTACCCTCTCCTCTATTTAAGTGTAGCTTTCTGTTTGACTATCATCTTCCCTGCCTCCCGCTCTCCCACACCGGTACGCAGCGCTCAGCTCACTCTCCTACAGCATGCTAACCCTGCCGCCGCGCTGAGCCACAACAGCAGCCGCCCGCGAGAGGCTTAAAGAGACAGGGCCTCCCTCACAGAGACAGACAGACAGGCCTCCCTCACAGAGACAGACAGACAGACAGGCCTCCCTCACAGAGGACAGACAGACAGGCCTCCCTCACAGAGACAGACAGACAGGCCTCCCTCACAGAGACAGACAGGCCTCCCTCACAGAGACAGACAGGCCTCCCTCACAGAGACAGACAGACAGGCCTCCCTCACAGAGACAGACAGACAGGCCTCCCTCACAGAGACAGACAGACAGGCCTCCCTCACAGAGACAGACAGACAGGCCTCCCTCACAGAGACAGACAGACAGGCCTCCCTCACAGAGACAGACAGACAGACAGGCCTCCCTCACAGAGACAGACAGACAGGCCTCCCTCACAGAGACAGACAGACAGACAGGCCTCCCTCACAGAGACAGACAGACAGACCTCCCTCACAGAGACAGACAGACAGGCCTCCCTCACAGAGACAGACAGACAGACAGGCCTCCCTCACAGAGACAGACAGACAGGCCTCCCTCACAGAGACAGACAGACAGGCCTCCCTCACAGAGACAGACAGACAGACAGGCCTCCCTCACAGAGACAGACAGACAGGCCTCCCTCACAGAGACAGACAGACAGGGACTCCTGGCTGGGGGAAGACCCTCCACTGCTCACTAGCTGAGATACTTCTGGTATTATGCACCGTGTCTGGTAGCTGGGATGTGGTTACTTTGTGCTGCGGCTGGTAAATACAGACCGTTCCTTGACTCTAAACCCTGTCAGAAACTACGCACTTCTGATCCTTGATCTTCTGATGTAGTTTTCACACTGCTTTATGTGGCTTTGGATGAAAAGCATAGAGAGGGAGAGAGAGAGGGAAAGGGAGAGAGAGAGAGGGGGAGAGGGAGGGATGACAGTAAGAAAGAGATATATAGTTAAAAGAGAGATAGAAAGAGAGAGAGCTAGAAAGATCTAGAGAGAGAGAGAGAGAACAGCAGAGAGTAAAAAAGAAAGGAAGAAAAGAGAGATGTGACAGAAAGACAGAGGAGGCACTCTTGCATGCTCCTCTCTGTGGGAGTGAGCGAGACAACGAGAGACGTGAGAGAAATAGAGAGGGGAAGGAGGGAGGAAGAGGGGGGAGAGAGAGAGAGCGAGAGTGAGAGTGAGAGAGAGAGAGAGAGAAGAGAGAGAGAGAGAGAGAGAGAGAGAGAGAGAGAGGAGGGGGGAGGGAGAGAGGAGGGGGGAGGGAGGTAGGGACGGAGAGGGATGAAGAGGGGGGGAGAAAGAGAGAGAGAGAGAGAGAGAGAGAGAGAGGGAAGAGGGGCGGGAGCGAGGGAGGAGGGGGGGATGGAGGGAGAGAGAGAGAGAGATAGAGGGAGGGAGAGAGGGAGGGAGAGAGGAGCTCTTCGTGTCCAAGAGAATGAGAGGAGCGTTGTGTCCCTCTGCTTTAATAGGAACACACGCAGAGTCCCCATTATGGAGGGGGGTGGCACGGGGGCTGGGGGGAGGGGGGAGAGGGGGAACAGGGTTGAGAATAAATCATCTAAACGGGCCCCCTTTTCAAAGCGCTAAAGCGCTACCCCCGTCAAACCTAATCTCACTGTACCTCCTCATGCTCTGCTCTCTCCCCTCCCCCTGCAGTTCACCTCTCTCCCCCTCCCCCATTCTCCCTCCCCCCATTCTAACTCCCTCATCCCCCCTCTATCTCGGCGGACAAAGCCGTTCACCGCCTCAGGCAAGGGCTGGCAACACGGTAGCAAAGTCACCGGCGAGCTCGCTGGATTGTAGTGTTTGCTTCAGACAGGACAGGCTGCTGTATCGTAGCATTAGCTTGTTAGCTTCAGATGGGACATGCTGCTGTATCGTAGCATTAGCTTGTTAACTTTAGATAAGATAAGCTGGTGAATTGTAGCATTAGCTTGTTAGCTTCAGATGGGACATGCTGCTGTATCGTAGCATTAGCTTGTTAACTTTAGATAAGATAAGCTGGTGAATTGTAGCATTAGCTTCAGAGAGGGATAGGCTATTGTATAGTAGTGTTAGCTTCAGATGTACTGTTCTGTTGTGATATGCACAGTTGAATGCACGTTTGCTAGTACGTTAGATGTTTATATACTGCAGTTCATGTCCCCCAGTCCTGTAGCTTCTTGGGTCTGTGAGGAATGACATAAAGTTCCCCCCATGTCTGTACTGTAGGCCTCCTGAATAAAGCAAACTTAAACGTGAACTTCAGAGAAATCACACTGCCGGATTGTCCTTTAGTTTCTGTTGGAATATGGGAAGCTTAGCGTTGCTTATGTGTGGAATGACTACAACCTAGCCCAGGCAATTAAGACCCACCATCTAATAAAACATAAAGCTGTGTTTGGAATCATATTTAAATGTTATAATACTGTTTGTTTTGTTCGGTTAACGTTTTTACGAGAGGGATAATGATTGCCACAAAAGGATTTGTGCGCAGGAATCCTTGTCCTGAATGCGAGCTTTTCTGCAGCTCATACACATGACGTCTAGCAAAACAAGTTAAAGACCTTCGAGTGACCACTGGATTGGTGTCTGACTGCCTACTTCCTGTCTCCTCCAAGCCTGTCACTCCATGTGGTTCCCGCCACAACACACAGACCCTATCCTCAAGAGGGATGCGAGGTTGGCTGCCGTGGCGACCAGCAGGAACACACTGACTCAGAGTCCTTTGGTCAGCATCGTGGTTTTAAGGGTTAGAAATACCGATTCTGACACTAAAAGCTCCTTACTTCAGGGGTCTTTTCTCAGCGCTGCGTCGCGTTAGTCGAGGCTGAAACACAAAGAGCTCTGGCCGTGAGCGGCAGCCTTGAGTGACTCCGCGTGCAGGGTCTCTGCGAACACGAGAAGAACCTCACACCGCCCTGCACTTCCGTTCTCACTTAAGGACAAGCCCCATTGATCTGCTGGACGGGAGGAGGGAGGGGGGGGAGGGAGGGAGGGGGGGGGGGGAGCGCTGTGTGTTTTTCCATAACCCCCCCCCCCCCTCCATCCCCCTCTCCCTGCAGACCTGATGGAGCTGAGGGGTTGCCAGGTTTGAGACAGCCAGCCAGGGTCTGGCTGAATGACAGCCTTCTAACAGGGATAGTGTGTCCGCCCTCAGTGCCAGCACAGCTAGAAGCGATAAACACCTGATCCAGAGATCAGAGACGCCTTAGCTACTGACTGGATGCAAACTTCACGTGCCTCAGAGTCTCTGGAAGCTGTGGTTAGCCCGGCTCGGCCCAGTCCGGCCTAGCCTAGCCCTAGTCCCAGTCCTACCCAGCCTATTATAGCCTAGCCTAGTCCCAGCCCTACCCAGCCTATTCTAGTCTAGACTAGTCCCAGTCCTACTCGACTTATCCTAGACTAGTTCCAGTCCAAACTATCTTAGCCTAGTCCCAGTCCAACCCAACCTGCTTTAGCCTGGCCAGACCTAGTCCAACCTTTCCTAGCCAAGTGCTAGTTCAGTCCAACTTGGCCAAGCCTTGATTAGTCCTAGTGCAACCCAACCTGGTCTAGTCCAACCCAACCTAGCATGGCCTAGTCCCAGTCCAACCCAAACTCTTTGGTTTAGCTTCACCGAACCTGTTCCAGTTAAACCTCTGACTCTTTCAGCTGCGTACCAGCATAACAGTCTACCTAAACCCAGGATAATGGAGCGACATAGTCCATCTAATATGAAATCAGCACACAGCTTCCAGCTGCTCAGCTGCGACTGAGTCACTATTCTTCCAGAGGCCTCCCTTTTCAATATTCCTATTCCACAGACAGGACCTCTACAATTCTCACCACTCAGGAATATTTATGGGAAGTTTATTTTATTTTATCAATTTTTTATTGCTCCTCTTGTGCAAATAGCCCCCCTCAAAGTGGCTGGTTTCTGCCCTTGCAGTAATGGCAATGTAAACACGAAAAAGTAATTTCAATTCTAACAAAGTGGAGATTAGCTGGTGACAGTTTGTGGCGTGGAGCGATTATTTCTAAAATAATCCTGTTTTGATATGCATCGGCGTCCCGGCAGGAATTTTCAATTTGTTTTCCCATCGCCTCATGTAAACAAGCCCCAATGTCTCCTTATCACGGCGACGCACTGAGGAATGTGGGTCCGTCTCCACCCCCCTCCACCTCGTTCTCTGCCCTCCCTCCTGCACCCCGCTCCTCGACGGCGCGTCTGGTTTCCGAGGCGCTAAGCAGACTCGCTTGTCTGAGTTTCAACAAGTCTCTTTATCACACGCAGGTTGGGGTTTTATGTATGTACCTGCAAGTCATTTGCAAACATGAAGTCCTAAAAACGCACCCCTTGAATATGTTCTGCTTGAGAAGTTTCTGCCCATTTCCCCCGTTCTGAATAGGTAAATATGCAGCCAGGCAAAATGGCCTCCTGTCCCAACACAACCCCCCCCCCACCCCACCCCAAAGAACTCAGCCTCTCCCTAGGTCTGGCCCATGTGATAAATGTTTACACAGTTGATTGTCGACCTTGAGTCACGGAGAGAATTGATCATTTATTTTTGAATTGCTCTCGCTGAGAAAAGCTGTCAACTTTAAATTAAAGTTCTCCAACTTGGACCAGAAATATTTTCGGTGGTCTAGTTGCGTTGCTTGTGGTTCTTTGTTGCGGGTGATATATTGGATGTGGCTCACCCCATACCTTCGGTCGAGTCGAAATATTTTGGGACTCCTTTTACCTAGGTCACCACGGAAACGCTGGAAAAGAGAAGCACCTTCATAGACTTGTTGACGTTTACCTCCTTTTATGTGGTAAGAAAGCCCAGGAGTTATTTATCTCTCTCTGTGATTGATTGCTTTTGCCTGAAGCTAATTAGCACGTAGCTCATCATGTCCTAATGTTTATCGGGATTATGGAAGGATAAACATTGTAATCCTCGACGAGGATCAGGACTGCCAATTACCACGCTCCCTTACCAAAAATAAGGTCACCATAGATTTAACCCGTTAATGCCACTTAAGCCCATTGCCGTCTATCTCCTGCTAATTTCACCAAAGTTCGCTTGAACTTCAAAGTTCGCTTGAACTTCACCCGTCTACCGTCACCTAGGTTGGGGCAGGGACACTGAGGAGACCTCCTCTCACCCTGGCTCACAGCCCTGCCTCTAGCCCCTAGCCCCCCTAGCCCCTAGCCCCCTCTAGCCCCTAGCCCCCCAGCCCCTAGCCCCCCTAGCCCCTAGCCCCCCTAGCCCCTAGCCCCCCTAGCCCCCCTAGCCCCTAGCCCCCCTAGCCCCTAGCCCCCCCTAGCCCCCTAGCCCCCTAGCCCCCTAGCCCCCCTAGCCCCCCTAGCCCCCTAGCCCCTAGCCCCCCCTAGCCCCCCTAGCCCCTAGCCCCCAGCCCCTAGCCCCTTGCCCTAGCCCCCCTAGCCCCCTAGCCCCCCTAGCCCCCCTAGCCCTAGCCCCCTAGCCCCTAGCCCCCCTAGCCCCTAGCCCCTAGCCCCTAACCCCCCCTAGCCCCCCTAGCCCCCCCAGCCCCCAACCATAAACCCCCCAGGGGACGTGGCAAAGCCCACTGCCCACCCCCCCCCTATCTCCCCAGCCCCCATCAGCAGCTTCACGTGTGGTGGCATGCATGCCTTTAATCAGCGTCTGAGTTTTGATACTCAACCGCAGACGTAAATCATGGTTTTAGGGCATGTTAATATTTGCACCAGGGCAATATTTAATTACATATTTAATTTTTTGGTTTGACTGATGTGTGAACCTTGGGTACCTAATACATAGTTACTGCCCTGCCAGCTTGTGATTGGAGTAGACTATGCTGGGCCAGCCGACAGTCAACAGCAACAGAGATATCTTAGCATGCCCCAAGCTAACCTGGGCGAGCCTAACCTAGCCTAGTCCCAGTACAACCTGGCCTGGACTAGCCTTGCCTAGCCAAGCCTAGTCCCAACCCAACCTGGCCTAACCTAGTCCCAGTCCCAGTCCAACCCATGCTAGCCTGCCGGTCAGCGCTGACAGAGATAGCAGGTTGAGTTGTATGTCCAGTCCCGACTGCTGACAGTCCAGATCGATCACGGGGGGGACAGATCACTTACCCCGCCCCCCCCCCCCCCCGCCGATCGTTACGACCCCACCCTCACGCTCAGGTGGAGAGGCAAGGTGAGACTGAGGAGGGCGAGGGGGGAGGAGGAGTGACCAAGTCCTGGACCCAGACAGATCTGAGTACACCTGTCTGTCTGTCTGTCTGAAGACACACCTGTTTCTCTGCCTTTCTCAACAATGATGCAGGGGTCATACAGAGGTCACACACATACCCAGACCTTGTATCTTCTGTTGTTTCGGGAAAATGTTGAGCCCCCTCACCTGACGATAATAACGCCTGATATCAATATTAAATCTATAAAACAAATAGGAAACCATCAGATCATATTTAAAGCTTATTTTAATATTTTATATCAGAAAGGCGTTTTTCTTACAATCTTTTCGGGTTCTACTGCTGTCCTGAGAACATGCCTCTCTGTGTCTCGTCTGGATGTCCTCCTCGTTAATCCAGCACTCACATCCAGGCAAGAGCAGGCATGCCTTCAATTACAATACAGAGGACTGGAATCATTACCTACCTTTAATGTTCCCCATCTAATTGAGGAATTAATTTAAGCCGGAAGTCCGTCGAGGGTGATTCTAACTGCTTTTTATTTGGGGGTGTTGTGGCGGGTGAGGGGGGTGAGGGAGGGGGTCAGGAGACGGGGTGAAAGCAGGATTGTCCTCACATCAGAGGGACGAGGAGCACCCACACCCC
>NW_027120378.1:0-35000 GCF_038355195.1 Osmerus mordax | reverse complement strand
TCCTCTTAATATTTTATAGTTTCCTTCAAAGAGGTGCTGCTGCTCTACTGAGGTCTGGCTGGCTGGCCTCCTCAGTCACACCTCCTGCCCGGATCCTGGAAGGGTGTAGAATTACCCTCCTCCCACTCACCTCCTCCTCCCACCCTCCTCTTCCTCCTACTCCTCTCCTCCTTCCACCCTCCTCCTCCCACCCTCCTCTTCCTCCTACTCCTCTCCTCCTCCCACCCTACTCCCACTCACCTCCTCCTCCCACCCTCCTCCCACTCACCTCCTCCTCCCACCCTCCTCTTCCTCCTACTCCTCTCCTCCTCCCACCCTACTCCCACTCACCTCCTCCTCCCACCCTCCTCTTCCTCCTACTCCTCTCCTCCTCCCACCCTCCTCCCACTCACCTCCTCCTCCCACCCTCCTCCTCCTCTCCTCCTCCCACCCTCCTCCTCCTCTCCTCTCCTCCTCCCACCCTCCTCCCACCCTCCTCTCCTATCCTCCTCCACCCTCCTCCTCCTCTCCTCCTCCCACCCCTCCTCCCACCCTCCTCTCCTATCCTCCTCCACCCTCCTCCTCCTCTCCTCCTCCCACCCTCCTCCTCCTCTCCTCCTCTCCTCTCCTCCTCCCACCCTCCTACCACCCTCCTCCTCTCCTCCTCCCACCCTCTCCCTCCTCCTCTCTTCCTCCTCCCTCCATCCTCCACTTGCACTATCGCTCCTTCCATCTCCCGGGGACATTGATCGCCCAGAGGACGCCCGGTTCGGCTCCGAGGAGGAAGCACCAGTCTCCGCTCACACCCCCCTCCCTGGTGGTGGAGGGACGTCTGGCCAGAGAGACAGCCTCCAGGGTGGGGACTGAGGGTGTTGGGGGAAGAGGGAGGGTGTAGCCGAGGAGGAGCAGCTAGTCTCGTATCAAGCAGGGGGGGTCCGGTCGGGGAAGGATTCACTGGACATCCGCAAGCGATGGTCTCTCTCCGGCTGTCCATACATACACATAGAACAACAACAGAATCTGACCAACAGGGAGAGCGGGGGAGAGAGGGAGGAAAGGGGAGAAAAATTGATATATCCCCGGTGTCCAATTACTGACGACCAAATGGACGGAGGCTTTTTCGAGAAGTGGATGTAATCCGGGAGATCTGGGACTTCAAAGCAGGGAAGAGGATAAAGTTCCAAACACTTCATGAATATTGCAGCATTCCAAAGTCACTCTTCCTCATCTGAAAGAGAAACTTCTGAGGATTCGCCAAAAACCCCCCTCCCTTGCCTCCCTCCATCCATCCATCCCCACCCTCCCTCCATCCCCTCTCTCCTTCCCCTCCCCTCTATCCCCTCCCTCCCTCATCTCTCACTTACAGTAGCCTTGCGGAAGGCCGGCCCATTAACTATTTAAATGCACCCAGAGTTGAGAGAGAGACAGAGGTGGGCGGAATGCTAATGAAAACCAGAGCGCCGCTTGGCTCCTGAGAAGCCCCCTCTGTTTCTTATTATCACCACTACTCTGAGAGCTCCCCCCGCCAAAACTACATGGAGAGAGTGAGGGGGGTGAGAGAGAGGGAGAGAAAGGGTGAGAGAGAGAGGGGAATGGAGGGCATCTCTTGTGTTTTGGTGTGTGTGAGAGACAGAGAGAGTGAGTGAGAGGCATTTCTGCGTTTCTGTGTACAGTAAGCTGCTTAAATATGAAAAGGCTGATTGTAGAAGCGCTGTCTTCATGTCGGAAGCCAAGACATTGACAGAGGGAATAAACTAATACTGGTCTCATCCAGCCCTCCCTGCCTCTCTCTCCTCCCTGCCTCTCTCACCTCCCGGCCTGTCTCTCATCTTCCCTGCCTCTTTCTCCTCCTGCCTCTCTCTCATGTCTGCCTCCTCTCTCTCACTCCCTCCTCTCTGTCTCCTTTCCGGGTACCCTTCTCCAAACACCCATGGACAGGGCCACCCTGGAGGGCATAGACCAGGACAGACATAAATACATTTCAGATTAAAGCAGCGTTTTAAGACCAGACAAGCTATTAATATTCCCCGAGTTCGTTCCTGTCCATCTACCAACAGACATTTTTCGAAATCGAGCTTCACGTGCAGCAGCCGCGAAAAGACTCCTTACTCCGTTCCTACTCCGTCTGTCTCAAAGCGAGTTTCTGCGGGAGGATGAGACGTTCTGCCGTTTCTGCTTTCCAAACACTCACTAAACAATCGAGTTTCATTCCGACACTGCTTAAAAGACGTCTCTTCTTCTGTTTGTGTTAACCCAGCTTAATGTGTGTGATTGGGCAGGCAGGGGTAATGAAAGCTCCAGCTAAACTGGCTTTAATGTGAGAACACGGAAGGCTGAGTGTCTCGTCTTGTCTGTTCTGGAAGCGTTGAGACCGACTGTGGGCCAAAACCTCGTTAAAGTTTCAACTTTAAAATGCGCTTTTATCCCTGACATTTCAAATCTCTTCGATGGATGTAAACATGTCATGAGAAAAACCTGTGTTATCGCAACCGTAATATAACATGAAACTACGTTAACAACAATAATGACATTGCACTGTCTGTAAAGATGTCAAGACGTTACAAACTATAAACCAGCGTTTCTTACCCGATGTCATCTACAGCGTCAAATTAAAAAAATAGTTTGCCCAAAGAGTTTTATGTTTAAATGATCTTGTTATCTAGCTAGCATTGTGGCTTGGGTGCTTGACCACGGATAGGCTTGATATCTCTAATTTAAGTAAGTAGTTCTGAATACTGGGAAGGCCTTGCCTGTGGTTGCGTGGGCGTGTGTGGTGTGTGTGTGTGTGTGGGCATGTTTGTGTGCGGGCGTGTGCGTACGTGTGTGTGTATGTGTGTGGGCGTGTGTGTGTTAGACAGGTCTATTCAGACGAGGGCCTTGCCTCAGTAGTCTTCCTCTTCAGATGTGCTCTCTCTGCAGCTGTCCGCCCCCAGCAGAGTCAATAGCTGTTTGTTTTCAAGTGTCTCTCTCGCTTTCATTCACTCCCTCTCCCTGCTTCCCTGGCTCTCTCTCTCTGCCTCTCTCTCTCGATCTTGGCTCTCTCGCATTCTGTGTGCCCCCCCCCCCCTCTCTCTCCCTCTGTCTCTATCTCCCTCTTCTAACACGGTGATCAGTCTTGCGGCCCGGCGCTACAGAAAGAGCCTCAGAGCTGTGGTCCTCTCCATTGTTCCAGCGTGTTCCTCTCTGAGGGCTGTCGCTGACTTCCCTACCAGCGGAGGAAGATCTGTTGATAGTTTTGCCGCTGCAGAGATTGCACCCTGGAGGATTGCACACCTAACATGTGGAACACGTCATGAATTAAAACAACAAGATGCAGAGAGGATGGAGGAGGATGTGGGGATGAGGGATGGCAGAAGGGTCGTCACGGTGACAGGGACTGAGGAGCAGTGGTTTCCCCCCCCCCCCCTCTCTCTCTCTCTCTCTCTCTCTCTCTCTCTCTCTCTCTCTCTATCGCTGTGTGTTTTTCTATTTCTCTCTTGCTCTCACTTAGTCACTCCTTGTTATCGCATGGCCTCCTGTTGCTCCTCTCTTTCCCTCTCCTCTCTCTCTCTCTCTCTCTCTCTTCTCTCTCTCTCTCTCTCTCTCCCTCTCTCCCTCTCTCTCTCTCTCTCTCTCTCTCTCTCTCTCTCTCTCTCTCCTTCTCTCCCTCCCTCTCCCTCTCCCGCTCTCTCCAGGAGCATTAGAGAGAATCCCTTCCTCTGCCAAACGGCCCTCTCTGAAAAGCGCTGAGAGAGGGGGGATAGTATTTGAATATTTTAGGGGATAGATATTTTCATCCCTCTTCTTATGGTTACAGATAAGAGTTATATTTCTACTGTTGTTATTCTTTATCCATTCTACCTCGTTTTAAAGCACTCCCTCTCTCTCTCTCCCTCTCCTTGCCCTACAGGTTCTCCCACGACCAGCAAAATGTGTTCGTGAAACATGTTGCCTAGCGCCTGTGTTTAGCAGTTTGCTTGATTGTGGCCTTTCCTCCCCCCCTCCTCTCCTCCCCCCTCCTCTCTCCCCCCTCCTCTCCTCCCCCCTCCTCTCTCCCCCCCTCCTCTCTCCCCCCTCCTCTCCTCCCCCCCTCCTCTCTCCCCCCTCCTCTCCTCCCCCCTCCTCCACTCTTGCTTGAGGACAATACTGCCATCAGAGATGCTACATATGGCTGCAATTTGGCCAATGGTGGGATTATCCTTTAAGATGCTCTGTCTGAATCGACTAGAGCTCTCTGTCTACTGTCACCCATCAGCCATCACCCACCTCCATCCTAGTTTCACCTCCAGTCAAGAAGGAAACATGAGGGGGATGAAAGGACACAACCACTGTTTTCCTGCACTGAATTCCTTGTGTAATATACTGTATTTGAGACTTACTTTATTGGTGAGTGGGGGTAGGGTGGTTGGGGGGGTAGGGGGGTTGGTGAGGGGGGTCTTGGAATGGGGGGGTAGGGGGGTTGGTGAGGGGGTCTTGGACTGGGGGGGTTGGTGAGGGGGGTCTTGGACTGGGGCCCTTATGGGACCCTCCTAAACCCCCACAGAATAAAACTCTTCCTGGCTTATCAACGCACAGAAGTTAAAAAGTAATTGCCGTGTCACAATGTCAGAGAGACCACAGACGAGGTGGGGGTGGAGGGGGGGGGGGGTGGGGGGGGGGGGGGGGGGGGGGGGGGGGAGTCGTAAGAGGATCAGACCAGAGCAGATGTCCGTGTTGGGACAGTCTTGGGGTTCAGGACAGGCAGGGCATGCTCCAGGCTGGCGTAGCCCTCTGGACTTCCTGCTTCCTGTTTGAAGAAGGCACTTCCTGTCCTGGGAGGGGAATGAGCTTCCTCTCACGGTGCTGTCATTGCTAACCTGCAGAAATGTTGCTTTATTTTATTATCGCCCACCAAGTTGTCAGTAATGCCATGACAAAATAGTCCTTCCATCTCTCGTATATTGTACCTCCGTAAACAGCACAGGGAGGTTGAGCTTAGTGGTTAAAGCATTTGACTGCAGATCAAGAGATTGCAGGTTTCAATCTCCCCCATATGTCACTTTTGATAAAAGCATCTGTTAAATGGATAAACTACCGTCTTATTATTCCATGGCTCTAATACAGAGAGAAGTCTGATTGTGTGGGGGGCGTTTGAACTGATGTTCAAAACATTACAGTCTTTAGGTAAACATCGTCCCATGGTCATCTACCCGTCCTGTACAGACATACACCGTCCCTGTTTGCATAACACTACAGCATAACCTTTATGGTAAATAATTGAACCACCGCAGTGAATTATTCATCAAAGTGGCTGTAAAACAAAGGAAGGCCTAGCTTGGGCACTATTGTATTTTCCTATAATGTTCCTTACAGTATATAGTGTATGTATTTATTGTAAATGCAATTTGCATGAATGCAATATTGCTTGACGGTGCCATGCTAAATGCATAACGATTATCCGTGGATATTTAAGCATACATAAAAAGCCATGTCTGTTGCCAGTATGTCTGTTAGAGCAACCGGCTTTTAATGCTTAGAAGTAATCTCACAGAAGTGCAGTCAAATCGAACTTCACTTGTGTGTCAGTCTGGGCTTCGTCTGCAGTGCTGGTAGAAATCCACGGGGTGTGTGTGTGTGAGTGTGTTTCTATGTGCGTGTGTGTGTGTCTCTGTGTATGTGTGTGTGTGTGTGTGTGTGTGTGTGTGTGTGAGAGAGCTGAGCTCTGTGTTCTCTGTCTTGTAGGGAAAAAAGGAACACGAGGGACAGAGAGAGAGAGAGGGAGGGAGGGAGGGAGGGGAGGGAGGGAGGGAGGGAGGGAGGGAGGGAGGGAGGGAGGGAGGGAGGGGAGGGAGGGAGGGAGGGAGGGGAGGGAGGAGGGAGGGAGGGAGGGAGGGAGAGAGAGAGAGAGAGAGAGAGAGAGAGAGAGAGAGAGAGAGAGAGAGAGAGAGAGAGAGAGAGAGAGAGAGAGAGAGAGAGAGAGAGAGAGAGAGAGAGAGAGAGAGAGAGAGAGAGAGAGAGAGAGAGAGAGAGAGAGAGAGAGAGAGAGAGAGAGAGAGAGAGAGAGAGAGAGAGAGAGGGAGGGACTGAGGGAGGGAGGGAGGAGAGGGAGGGGGAGAGAGAGAGAGAGAGTGAGAGAGAGAGAGAGAGAGACAGAGAGAGAGAGAGGGAGAGGTGCTGAAGATTGATTTGCACCCCTTTCTGAAGCTGTGTGGCGGCCTGTGGCTGCGAGCGTCTCAGGACAGACAGAGGGAGGGAGGGGATAGTGATGAAGATAGCTGGAGCAGAGAGGCCCACACGGGACATTACACGTGCTGCCTTCTTAAACCCCACATCACCCAGCCGTCACCACCATCACATCCATCATGGAGCCTACCTCACCTGTCTACCGCTGGGACTGGGGGATGGGGCTGGGACTGGGGTTGGGGCTGGGTTCTGAGGGCCAGCCTTGGGCTACAACTAGGGGGGTCTGAGGCTGGACTACATCCAGGGACCCGGGACTAGAACCTGGGATGAGACTAGGACCAGGTCTGGGGTCTGGGGATGGCTCCAAAGCACCCAAGCCTTTGTCACTCTGTCACGCTCTCCTCTCTCTGTGACTTATACCTCCCCAAGGCACCGCGAGGACTCCATTACCTCTGCGTGCATTGTGGGAATGTCAGGACCTCGCGCGCGGACTGTGACAGCCGCTGCGGACGTCTTAGATTGATGGGCGGAGAGTGGGAGCCGACCCTGACTTTCAGCCTCAGCACACGGGACAGAGAGAGGCTCGTGTCCAGATCCCTGGGAGGGTGGAGGGAACGCTTAGTCAGAGAGGAGACCAGCTGAATATCACAGCGCTGGCTTATTCACTGGGTGTTTTCCTGTCGCGCTGATGTGGGAAGTCCTTATATATTTTTTTTTACGTGCGTATTTCTAGTGTAATTCAGAGCCTTTTTTCATGTCTGTTTTTCTTGTGTTGTAACAAACACACGCTTGTCGTTTTTAAAGGTAACATATATTCACGGACCCGCTGACACACACACACACGTCCATGTGGAGGAGAGATGTGTTTTTCTTTTGTTCGGTCGCTGTAATCACTCCTTGCTGCCTGACTGTGCTTGTGTGTGTCTATACTTGTGTGTGCGCACGTGTGTCTGTGTTAAGTCTCACAGGCTCTCTGTCGTGGGGGAAGCAGGGCTTTGAACCAGGGGCCTCTCTCCTCGTGGACCCTAATCACTGCCTCTGAACGGTCGGCCCTCCCCAAAACAAACATTTACCTCGGCAACGACGGGGTCGCCCCTAACGACGCAGGTCACCTTTACAGCCGCCTTTAGGGAGACGGACGCCAGAGATGAACAAACAGCTGGATGTTATCGCTCAGTAACACTGGTGTGGAGGAGAGAGGGGAGAGAGGAGAGGAGAGAGAGGAAAGGAAAGAAGGAGAGGAAGAGAGGAGGAGAGAGGGGGAAAGAAGAGAGAGTAGGAAAGGAAGAGAGAAGGAGGAGAGAGGAAGAGCTCGTAAAGGTCTCCTCTCTTCCGCAGGGTCCTCGTGTGTCTGTGTGTCACAACCTTCAGAGGTGCTCTGCAGGGTGGGGAAATGTAACCCAACTAGCCTCCAGCCTCCACAATCTAACCCAGCCAGTTGCCTCTTAATTGTTCAGACAGCAGAGTGTGGTTGGATACAGCTCAGTGGTTAGAGCATTTGACTGCAGATCAAGAGGTCACCGGTTTGAATCCTCCTTGTGTGTTGCTTTGAATCGACGCTAATTGAACATTTTCTGTTTCTTTACTTAACAGAGATGGGTGTTTGTTAGGAGGGCTGGTGTACACAGAGCTGGTGTGGTGTTCCTACAACAACACATGCAAGAACACTGGAGATGATTTGTCAACATGCTAAATACCTCATGAGAGTAGAGTAAATGTCTCACTGTGATGTTTCCTGACAGCATAATCAGTTCATTCAGCTCTCCCTCCTCTCTCTCTCCCTCCCTCTCTCTCTCTCCCTCTCTCTCTCTCTCTCTCTCTCTCTCTCTCTCTCCCTCTCTCTCTCTCTCCCCCCCTCTCTCTCTCTCTCTCTCTCTCTCTCTCTCTCTCTCCCTCTCTCTCTCTCTCTCTCTCTTCGTGCCTGAGGAGGTCTGGGTATCGGTCCCTCTGTTCACACCTTTAACGACTTCTTAAATGTCACAGAATGTCAGGCTTGGGATAAAAGCCCCCTCCTCCTCCTCCTCTCCTCTTCTTTCTCTTCCTCGTACTCCTCATCCTTCTCCTCCTTCCCCTCCTCCTGCTCCTCCTCCTTCCCCTCCTCCTGCTCCTCCTCCTTCCCCTCCTCCTGCTCCTCTCCTTTTCATCCTCTTCCTCTCTTGTGCTTCCTCCTTCTCCTCCTTCTCTTCCTTCTCCTCCTTCTCCTCCTCCACAACTCCTCCACTGTCCCAACACCAGCCTGGATTCTTGTTTCTGCTCAGGTTCTATGTTCTGCTCAGGTTCTATGTTCTGCTCAGGTTCTATGTTCTGCTCAGGTGTGGTCTTGTCAGTCTTCTGGCTGCTGACATGCTAATAGAGAAAGGAGAGAGAGGAGAGAGACAGGAGAGACAGGAGGAGAGAGACAGGAGAGAAAGGAGGAGAGAGACAGGAGAGACAGGAGGAGAGAGACAGGAGAGGAGAGACAGGAGAGGAGAGACAGGAGGAGAGAAACAGGAGAGACAGGAGGAGAGAGACAGGAGAGGAGAGAGACAGGAGAGACAGGAGGAGAGAGACAGGAGAGACAGGAGGAGAGAGACAGGAGGAGAGAGACAGGAGAGACAGGAGGAGAGAGACAGGAGAGGAGAGAGACAGGAGAGACAGTGTCTCTGACCCTCCTGGTGAGGGTGACTGATCTCAGCCTCCTGACACCATGCAGCCCAGAGCAGAACAGGACGCTCTCTGTCAGGTAGCAGTCACACGCAACTCCTCTCGGCAGGGGGGTGAAAGTGAGAATGATCTGACTGAGCCCTCTCCTCTCCCAGTCCTGGACACTACAGAACCAAAGGGAATCATGTGTTCATACGATGAGGAGAGAGAGAGAAAGAGGGAGGGAGGTACTCTAGAGGGAGAGAGGGAGTAAGAGAAGAGAAAACAGACAGCTGAGGGAAAGAGAGACTGACAAGAGAGGACGAGAGGGACAGTGAAAACTTCCTTCAAAGACAGGGGTCATGCCCTCTCTGCTCCCGCTCTTTCTCTCTCCTTACATTCTCTCCCTCCACTCTCACACTCTCTCTCTTTCTCTCTCCTCTCTTCTTCCACTTCCACCTTCCCCCCTTCTCTCTCCCTGTGTCTTCTCTTCCCCCTGTCTTCTCTCCCTCTTTCCCCCTCTCTCTCTCTGTCCTCTCTCCCCCCCTCTCTCCGTCACCCCCTCTCTCTCCCACTCTCTCTCTGTCTCCCCTCCCCCTCTCTCCCCCTCTCTCTCTGTCCCCCCTCCCCCTCTCTCCCCTCTCTCTCCCCCTCCCCCTCTCTCTCCCCCTCTCTCTCTCTCTGTCTCCCCTCCCCCTCTCTCTCTGTCCCCCTCCCCCTCTCTCTCCCCCTCTCTCTCTGTCTCCCCTCCCCCTCTCTCCCCCTCTCTCTTTCTGTCTCTTGGTGCGTGGATCAGTTCTACAGACTCGAGGCTTACGCTATAGATGTGTTATAGACGTATAGACGAGCTGTAAGCCTCCTAGCCCCTAACCCTAGCCGCCCATATCCACCCTTCCCCATCCTCTTCTCTTGTTTTCCTCCTACTCACACACTCAATACTGCATCCCTGGCAGACCGGTCAGGGTGTGTGTGTGTGTGTGTGAGATGGTGTGTATCGTGTGAGCAGAGGTTATCTCGGCCCGTCTCTGGAGGAGATGGGATCCATCGCTGTGCTGCTCGTCCCTGGAAGGTTTTGAAAATGTTTTCCTCTTTGAGTTTTCTGTGAGTTGCTCCGTCGCCGATATCTGTGAGGCGTCTGTGTCTCAGCTCGTGAAACGGGCTTTATACAGAGAATTTGACTTGATTTGATTTTGATTTCGAGGGGTGTGTGTGTGTGTGTTTGTGTAAGTAAGATCGCTCCCAGATCTCCTGTCATGTTGTTGTGGTGTGGTGGTGTTCCTGGTGAGGAGAGCGGTGTAGGCAGGCTGCTCTGGGATGGTAATGAGATTGGCTAAATGGCAGAGCTGGAAACACACTTCCCACTGTAATTTCACACTTGTCAGCCCTCGTGAGAAAACTTCACCTTTGCAGAAGAAACCATGGAAACACACACACCCGCACACACGCACACACACGGAGAGGGAGTTACAGTTGGGTAGTTTGGAGAGGTTCTGAGATCTCCTAGGAGACGTGATGTCATGAGATCAGAGTGTCAAGATGTAGCTGTCTAGCTACCTTCTCTACAAAGACAAGTAACTGGACACAACATGAAGTGAAAGTGTGAACTGGAGATATTAATATGACTTCCCCCTCGCTGTGCCTGGTAGCTGAGATGTGGTTATTTGATACTGTGCTTAGGAAATACAGAGAGTTCCTTGACTCTGAGCATCTAAATACTGGAAGAACTGAAGCACTTCTGATCCTTGATCTTCTGCTGGGCGTTCTGCATGCACTGTTTTTTATTTAATTGAGAGAAAAGTTTCTTGCTAAATGAACCAAATGTTTATTTGAGACTGTGAGGTGTGTATTCTCACAAAGGAATTTCTTGGTATAGATCTAACCTCTATCATCGGGACAGAATGAAAATGAAAAGCTGAAAAAAGATTTTTCGTTTTGAGAATATTTGGTTATGTAGAATATCTGAGTTTGTCGTGTTTATTCTGGTATCATATTCAATGCCGACACACTGCGTCAGTCCTTTCAATCTCTGTCCTCACACACACACACACACACACACACGCACACACACGCACGCACACACACGCACACAAACCTTATTTTTTGGTATTTCTCTCTGTGTCTCACACGCACACACACAAATATCTTTTTCACACCCACACACACACACACAGTCTCTGAGAAGACAGGCCGTGGAGTAGTGTGGTTTCTAATTAGGTCTGGAGATGGAGAGGTGAGGAACACACACACCTCCTCATGACACTCATTACACACACGACTAAAAACACACACACACACTCGTTCCGGCCGTGATTGAACTCGTTAAGTTGCGATGCGGACAACTTGTGATTAATAATGGTCTCTGTGTGAGGCTAATGCACATGCATGTGTCATGGGTGTGGAGATGAAAGGCCGTGTCTTGGCTGTGTCTCCTAGCATGCCGGCTGTGTCTCCTAGCATGCCGGCTGTGTCTCCTAGCATGCCGGCTGTGTCTCCTAGCATGCCGGCTGTGTCTCCTAGCATGCAGACTGCCGGGAGACAGACACATCAGGCTGTGTCTCCTAGCATGCCGGCTGTGTCTCCTAGCATGCCGGCTGTGTCTCCTAGCATGCCGGCTGTGTCTCCTAGCATGCCGGCTGTGTCTCCTAGCATGCCGGCTGTGTCTCCTAGCATGCCGGCTGTGTCTCCTAGCATGGCGGCTGCCGGGGCACAAACAGTGTGGAGCTACATGGGGAGCGATCGTCCGTGGATGTTCAAACACACGTGGGTGTTCAGAAACCTGAGTTTGTGTGTGTGTGTGTGTGTGTGTGAGAGGGAGAGAGAGAGAGAGAGAGAGAGAGAGAGAGAGAAAGAGACAGAGAGAGAAGCAGAGTACTGGGCTCAGTGTTGTTAATTGAGAGACTTCTCTGGGGATCTTAAACCAGCTGAGGAAAGGGGGCCTGTGTTCTGATGTGAACACTTAGCACACAGCCAGGCATTGGAAGCAGTCACGGAGGAATTACACTGTTACCAGCTAACTTCAGAAGCTGCTGGGCCTCACACACACACACACACATACACACACACACACACATACACACACATACATACACACACACAAACACACACACACACACACACACATACACACACACACACATACACACATACACACACACACATACACACACATACACACACACACATACACACACATACACACACACACTCAGTATTTCTAGAGACACACACACATGTATACAGTATTATATATGTGTGTATAAGAGAAGAGTTGGGTTAGGGTTATATTTATATAAAATGTATTTATATACACACACTCAGACACACACAGGTAGATAATGAATGCTGCCTTTCACAGCACACAGTGTGAGTTGAACCGTGGGCAGAGGTGTTTTCACAGAGTAAAGCTTGTGACCTTATTCCTTGGCCTCGCTGGTATTTTCCTTTTGTCTGCAGAAGCAGGTCTTCCCAAACAAGATGAGCTCAAATTTAAGCCCCATGATGTCGATCCAAACAAACATGCAGAAAGTTCACGTTAATTAGGCTCCTCCCCCTTTAAAGTTCATTTCAATTAGTTCCACCTCTGTCCCTCCTTTGTATCCCTGTGATTTGTCAACGCCTGCATGTGTGTGTAGCGCAAGTAGGGCCACACCTAAAGCTGTGTGGGGCCGTGTGTGTGCGCGTTGGTATGTGTTTGTGTGTGTGTGTGTGTTGCTGTGATGTGTGTGTGTGTGTGTGTGTGTGTGTGTGTGTGTGTGTGTGTGTGTGTGTGTGTGTGTGTGTGACCTAGAGAAGAGAAGGGACTCATGTGCCCTTGACATTTCCTTCTTGTACCAGTGATAAATTACTGGGTTAGTTACTTGTTCAGGAAAGGGAGAACACATATCTCTATGCTTTGTTTCCAAACACACAAAGGATGCAGAAAGTTCCAGAACACCAACTGTTCCAAAACTGTCGCAGACAAACAAACATGGAAGTTATTTATTTTATTATAATGTTTTCACTTAGCTGACTTTTGTTATTTCTAGCTAGTTTACTTGCAATTCATTTGCTATACTACCAAAATATTGTTCCTTACACTAGAAGGTCATTTTAAATAATGAAAAAACAGCACTACATTTTGTGTATGCTGTATTGTATTTATTTAGCAGACTTCATCTAAAGCGACATACAAATAGTACTTGTAGAAAATCAAGGAATCATAAGAGCATGGTGCTAACAGTATTGGGATGGTCAGAGTGGAAGTATGGCCGGCATTTACCAGACAGTGTCAAGTAACCACATCTCAACTATGTGGACAGGGGGGAGGACCGAGGGGGGAAGGAGGGGGGGGGGAGGACTGGGGGTAGGGAGGGGGGAGGGGGGAGGGAGGGCCTGTCTGTCTGGCGACACCCTCACATGGTCCGATCAATCAGCTGAAATATATCCCGCCAGGTCACCTTTGGAATTTATCATTTTCTCCACGCGTAAAACGAACCGGAGAAAGATGGCACGGAGGGCTATATTTAGATTACCTATATGCTAACGTACCCACCACCCCTCCACCACCCCCCACTCCACTCCACCCCACCACCCAAAAAAAAAGAAGAAAAAAAAAGGGTTTGGTGGATTATGCTGAACAGCAGATCGGGTCATTTCAAAGGTCGGAACATTAGTAGGACTCTGCTTTCTTTTTTTCTTTTCTGATTTTTTTTAATCTTTCTTCGCTCTCTTTTAAAAGCGTAGAGGAAATGTTTGATTTACACAAAACTTTCCTTCCTTTGAAAAAAAAATACATTTAGTGTTTTGTCACACTCATCAGCTAGCATTGAGCAGTCATCTGAGTTTTACTCGGACGGTGTGTGTGTTTTCCTGTGTCCCTGTGTGTGTGTGTGTGTGTGTGTGTTTTCCTGTGTCCCTGTGTGTGTGTGTGTGTGTGTTTTCCTGTGTCCCTGTGTGTGTGTGTTTGCCTGTTAGCACAAAAGTGTGTTTTGAGAGACGGAGTGTGTCTTGTTTGCATGATCAGTACGTACGTATGTTTGTATGTGCAGGTGTGTGTGTGTGTGTGTGTACGTGTATGTGCAGGTGTGTGTGTATGTGCAGGTGTGTGTGTGTGTGTGTGTGCGTGCGTCGCACGGGGAGGTTTTGGGGTACTTAGCGTCTCTTGTTTGCACACAAGGCGCGGGTGATTATCGTGCTTCCGTCCCCGACAAACTCCTCTGCACGGCTACGTTCCAAGCCTCTTCATTTGCATAGATTTCGTTACAAAACCTCTGGAGTCTTAAGTAGCACGTTTGTGGTAAAGACGAGAGACAGCCCATCATCTCATCTGACTCGCAGACGGCTGACGGTATCAGGGAGGGAGCGAGGGGTAAATTAAGCAGCTCCACAAGTCAAACGCAGTATTAAAGAGTGCGTGAAAAACGCTTGATTTAGACTCCCACGCTGCCAGGTTTACGCGTTCGCACTTAGTTACTTTTCAACACCCGTCAGGTGTTCCTTTTTTTAACAGCCAGGTCCAAACTTGCACCGCTGCAATCAAGGATCCGCTATCACTTGCCTCGCCTTTTCTGCAGATGGCACACAAAAAAGTCCTTATCAGTGCATTTGCTAAGACAACAAAACGAGCTTTTCTTATGTGTTTGTTGATTTGTTTATTTATTTATTTATTCTGTCGCCGTCACTCTTTTTCTGCTGAACACAGCTGCTCGGTCCCTCCAAGCAGAAAGGCCCAATATGGCTCCTTCTGTGGAGCGCAGTCCAGAGGCCTCTAGACAGAACGTTCTAGAGAAACACCCGGCGAAATTTAGTGCGCAATGGCTCCCAGCGGGCGTCATTTGGGGAACCGGAAAGCTGATTTTTCTTCTTTCTTCTTTTTCTTTTCTTCGTTTTCCTTCTCTCTCTTTGCCTGCGTGTTGAGCAGGCTGCTGAGTCCGACAGCCCTGCTGACACAACTACTCAGGGACGCTCCTAACAGCTCTCTTAGCGAGGCACCTGTTATTGGGCAGTTAGACGGAGAGAGAGACGGAGGGAGGGAGAGGGAGGGGAAGAAGGAAGGAGGGAGGAAGATAGATGGAGAAGGGCGAGAGAGAGAGAGAGAGAGAGAGAGAGAGAGAGAGAGAGAGAGAGAGAGAGAGAGAGAGAGAGAGAGAGAGAAGAAAAAGGGAGGTAGGTAAATGTTATGTTGTAATCTTGACTCTGTGACGGTCAACCATCAACTGTGACCGTGCCTAATTGTGCTGCTGTGTTGTGGTGAGTTCTGGACTGCTAACCCTAACCCCAAGCAGACTAGACTGGGACAGACCAGGCCAGGTTATACAGCCTAGCCCCAGAACACATACAGACAAGGCTATCTGGCAAGCAACCTGACCCAGAATGTTACCAGTGGCTGTTTTCGAAGAGACTTCTTTTTTTTCAGAGTTTTAGAGTCATCTTTGCTGGGTTTTACTGCAGTGTAAATCCCAAGTTCCAACCACCCTTATTCTAAATCTTCCCCGTTCTATTTTCTAATTCCCCTAAGTGATATCGGCTTTTAGGACGCGTTCCTTTTCCACCCAAACTATTTATAACGCTCCCGCTAAATTAATGTTTTATAATGATTGCCTATATATATTCAGCATTACTTAGAGATTGCTGCGCTTTTTGGGAGGAAGAGGCCAACGACCATAAACGTGAGTTTGGTCGTTTCTCTCGCTCTCCACTTCCTCGCTCCAGACGAACGCCACGGTCAGATATCCAGCTCGCGGCGGACTGCCAGGGATCGTATGTTTAATTCTTATTATGATCTGTTGATGTATTCATCTGTGATGGAGACATAACAGAGATTAAAACAATATCGAGGGAGCCACACACTAACTCATTTCCCGGCCAATCATCTTCGGAGCGCTGTAGCGAGCAGCTGTCCGCTGGAGCGCGGCGTCAACATCTCTCCGCAGGGCAATCAAAATGGATTAAAGCCTCCCTCCCCCTCCCTCCCCCCTCCCCCCGCGCAAATCAGATACTTCCGCTACTGTGATGATCAATCCATAATAAAATAAAAAACATAAATCTGATTATGTCGTTCCGACACTTTTAATAACAGAGATTTGAATATCGCCATATGTGTGGGAGTGATTTATTGGTGGAAAAAGTGCCATCAGGCCCATACTGTGCGGTGTGGAAGCTGGTGGCCGGCCAGTAATACCATTAACTGCATTGTTCAAACTCATTATGTGATGAGTAACACAATAATAATCGCGTGGACTACAAACGCACACGATTTCCTCCAATGAGCTATCACTTCGGCCGGTGATATTAGTCTCACTTTTTTTGCTCTCCTCCCTTCTCTCGCGTTCCATCTCTCTTTACATCTCTCTCTCTCTTTACGTTACCCTCTTTAATTCCCCCCCCCCCTTTCCATCTCTCTCTCTTCCCCCTCTCGTAAATCTCTCAGAGAGAGTATGAACCTCTGATGTTGAATTAGTATTGTAATTTCGGCTCTCCCCGCATGCAGTGCCAGAGCATACCAGGGGTTTATTAATCTGAGGGGACAGGTGCCATGGAAACAATATGCTAAGCGGCTGGCCAGGATTCTGGGCTGACCGGCCAGTGCCAGAGTCCTCAGTGCATTCAATTAGAATTCCACGGCATGGACGGCAGCCCGGCGCTGAAGAGCGTAAGGATGCTTTAGATCACGGGTGCTGGTCGAACCTCAGAGGACATGGAGGAAGAGCTGGGCTGATAGCTGCAGGGAAAATGGACGGATTTCACTGCAGTGAATGCATCTCTGTCTGTATCTCTCTCTCTCACACATACACAATCTATCTATTTCTACCTGTCTCTCTCTCTTTCTCTCTCTCTCTCGCTCTCTGTATACACGATGAGAGTGAGGTAGTGTGTGTAAACGGTGCGGAACGCATACAGCTCTTCCTTAGAGCGGTGCTTGAGTGTGCTTGTTGTCGTGGACTCTGCTTAGCGTGTGATGTGAAGTGGATCCTTCCCCGGGTTCCCTCAGCAGAGACAACAGCTGTTCCCCGCCACATATGGCCCACTGACAAACATGACAGATGAAACACTTTGTCTGTTTGCTTTTGTTTAAGCGCCGGGCTGAGCTCCCTAATACCAGCCTTTTAAGTGATCAAAAAGGCCCGGCGATATTTGATGTCATCTGCCGAGCGATGGAGGGAGAGGGAAGAGTCACCCCGTTGATATACAACTGCTCTCTTCAGTCACACAGCGCAGTCTGCCGGGAAACAATATGACAGCTTGCGTGCCACACATCCTAGCCATGAGAGACGGAGGAGGAGAAAGGAAGGGAGGGGAGAAGGATGAAAGTAAAAGAAAGGAGAGGGCAAGCTGGATGGGAGAGAGATGGTACAAAAAAAGAGAGAGGGAGAGGGAGAGAGAGAGAGCGAGGGGGAGAGGGAGGGGGAGAGGGAGGGGGGAGAGGGAGAGGAGGGAGAGAGAGAGAGAGAGAGAGAGAGAGAGAGAGAGAGAGAGAGAGAGAGAGAGAGAGAGAGAGAGAGAGAGAGAGAGAGAATGGAATCAATTCAGTTGGTCTGTTGCCCTGTCTGTGACATGTCATTCCCTGTCAGCTTGGATTTGAAAATAAAGCTTTTGAGAGACCTTTCAGCTCCTAGCCCCTGGCTGATCGATGCCCCTGGCCATGCTCTCACACGTCTCACCGACACACACACACACTCCACTCTGCTATGATGGACACATAACATGCTCCCAACACACACACACACATACAGTCACCCGTATATTATGGACACACACCACACACACATCCCTCTCCTATCATGGTCAAACGGCCAGGCACCACAGCCCAGATCTCAGCCTCATCACCCTGCAGGCCAGACAGTGTGAGCAGGGAGAAGCTTCCAGCCTGGCTTCAGAGGGTCAGCTCCCTGGGTCCTCATCCCCAGAGAGGCCCTCCTCCCTTGGGGACACCAGGACGGGAAGCTGGGGCAGGGTGGATGGGTGGGCGCAAAGGAACGTTGAGGAGAAGGGGTGTGAAATGTGTGTGTGGACACGACCATTAGAGGAGGAGAAGAAGAATATATAATAGAGATGGAGGAAGCATTAGAGAGGTAAAGAGAGAGGAGGGAACAAGATAGGGAGGGAGAGAGAGAGGTAAAGAGAGAGGAGGAGGGAACAAGATAGGGAGGGAGAGAGAGAGGTAAAGAGGGAAAATTAGAAAAAGAGGGAGGGGGAGGAGAGGGAGGGAGGAAGAGAGGGAGAGTGGAGGCTGAATAAATCGAGTCATTAGGCATGTGTTTGTGGGAGACTGGCTCCCATCTGACAGCGCAGGGTGGCAGGCAGGCTGCACCTTCTGTTGCACCTCCCAGTCGACAGACTAGCAGATCGGGTGCGTTTGTGTTCCTCCTCTGGGCGGCCCACCCTCGCCGCTCTGGGTCTCTGTCAGGGAGGGCCTCGGGGAAGAAGCTCGTAACACACACACACTTCATTTTTATTTTCATCTGTGTTTCTGGAAAAACAGCCGGAGAGAGGGGGGAAAGAGAGAGAGTAGGGAAAGAGACAGAAATGGAGTAAATGAGAGACAGGAGAAGAGAAAAAAACAGAGAGAGAGAGAGAGAGAGAGAGAAAGAGAGAGAGAGAGAGAGGGGAAGAAAGTGTGTGTTAGAGACATAAACCAGCATTATTTTCCCTTCAGTCATGGCGATATCTCGACCCGGCTCCAGCTTCTCCTGTGTCCTGTCGAGGTGTCTCCACTCCACATGCCTCTCCTCTCTGCTCTGTAACAAATGTGTGTGTGTGTGTGGAACAATAGCCTGAATGTACAGCTACTGGCCCTCCTTCAAGGCTCTGGCGTCCCAGAGGAACAGGAAAACAGTCAGACACATGTTACACATGAGCTTCCTGTTCCTCTGGTCTTTGTCCTGATTATCCCGGCTGGCTCGCCACTCGACAGCCTCACGTCTTCACAAGGAGTCCATGTTACCATATGCCTCCTTAGGTAAGACCCGACTTAACATTTCACCTTTAGCTCTCCAAAAAACACATTTGCAAATAAGATTGTTTTGGAACGACTACATTTACATAACCCATGGGTTCTATTGTCTTGCTTTGCAATGCATTTGGATAAAATAGGTCCTTCAAAAAAAAGAAATAAGCAATTAAAGAGCTAAAGGTGACGTTGTAATTTTACAACAAGGGGTCTTACAGGGTTAAAAAGGCCTCTTTTTTGGGGGCTGAGGTGGTTTGACGGGTGTGCTTGGACAGTTACGAGATTAGAATGTTTTCACTTCAGTCTGAAAATAATATCTTTTTTATTTTGTGAATTATTGTTATTGCTTGTTCATATTTCAGGAAATATTTAAGTTAATTAAATTGTATTCCTGGGTGAAAAGAGGTGTTAGAGGTGGTGTTGGCCTGGCGGAAGAGGTTTAGATCCTAACGCTGGAGAGAAGCTGTCTCACATAGGGTTAGGGTAAAAACACCACAACGTTTCTAAACCTTTACACTGTTTTATCACCAAACATACTTATACTGTAAATCTCTCTCTCTCTCTCCCTCTCCCCTCCCTCTCTCTCTCTCTCTCTCTCTCTCTCTCTCTTCCTCTCCCCTTACTCCCTCTCTCTCTCTCCCCTCCCTCTCTCTCCCCTCCCTCTCTCTCCCCTCCTTCTCCCCTCCCTCTCTCTCTCTCTCCCTCTCTCTCCACTCCCTCCCTCCCTGCTTCTCTCTCCCCTCTGTGTGGCGTGGTCTTGTTGGTGGTCCTGTAGCAGCAGACAGACGGGAGAGTGATAGTCTGCATCAGTGTAGTGCGTGTGTTGTAAAACAGTCAGGCGCTGACAGATTGACTGGGATGGCCAGTCCTCAATCACCCGCAAAGGAAAGCAAGGAGAGAGAGACAGAGAGCGATAGTACAAAAATAAAAATTGTGTGTGCGTGGGACAGCACTAAATAAAGGAAAACCTAATATGCAAAAACATACCTATGTGGTACAAAGGCTAGAAATGGGAGAATTCTTTTAACAAAAAATTCCGTCCTCCACACACTCCCCCCCCCCGAAGAAACGACACAACAAATAAAATAAAAGCTCTGCAACGATTTTAAAGAGTAAACAGAGAGATGGGAGTGAGAGCATTTTTTGTGTCATTGTCGACAGCTGTTGATTCAAAGAGAAAAACTTTATTCGTTCCAGATGGTCCTAGAGTGAGACAGAATGAGAGAGCTGACTCCATTGGCTCCTGCCATGTGTTGCTCCTCCTGATAAAAATTAAAAATGGCCGTTCGTTTGTCATCGCTCGCTACACCGCTTAAAATGCAGCCCCGCGACGTTACTTAGCCGTAATACACCATAATTGCTCAAAAGCCTGTTCTTTATCTGCCACGTGTGTGTGTGTGTGTGCGTGTGTGTGTGGAGGGTGTGGGGGGTGTGTGGGGGTTGTGTGTGTGTGTGTGTGTGGAGGGTGTGTGTGTGTGGAGGGTGTGTGTGTGTGTGGGGGGGGGGGTGTGGGGTGTGTGGGGGGTGTGTGTGCGTGTGTGTGTGTGGAGTCAGGTGGCTGAGCGGTTAGGGAATCGGGCTAGTAATCTGAAGGTTGCCAGTTCGATTCCCGGCCGAGTCAAAATGACGTTGCGCCCTTGGGCAAGGCACTTCACCCTACTTGCCTCGGGGGGAATGTCCCTGTACTTACTGTAAGTCGCTCTGGATAAGAGCGTCTGCTAAATGAATAAATGTAAAATGTAAATGTGGAGGGTGTGTGTGTGCGTGTGTGTGTGGAGGGTGTGGGGGGTGTGTGGGGGGTGTGTGGGTGTGTGTGTGTGTGTGTGTGTGGAGGGTGTGTGTGTGTGTGGGGGGGGGTGTGTGGGGTGTGTGGGGGGTGTGTGTGCGTGTGTGTGTGGAGGGTGTGTGTGTGTGTGGAGGGTGTGTGTGTGTGTGGAGGTTGTGTGTGTGTGTGGAGGGTGTGGGGTGTGTGTGTGTGGAGGGTGTGGGGGGTGTTGAAGGCTTTAAGTAGTTCTTCAACTTGAAGCTCTGACTGGAAGTCCACATGGCCGTGCGGGTTAGGGTGCATTCCCTTCTACAGTATCCTCATCTCTCTACAAGCAGTGTGGAACATTGGAGATGAGCGTTCTGTCTGAGATCTCTGGCCTGGTTCTAGTTCAGCTGTAGCCCGTCTGTGCCGTGTTGTGCAATGAGCCTGCAGTACCAGGGAGTGAGACATTCGGAGTCGGGTGGCTGAGCGGTTAGGGAATCGGGCTAGTAATCAGAAGGTTGCCGGTTAGTTTCTGGCCGTGCAAAATGACGTTGTGTCCTTGGGCAAGGCACTTCACCCTACTTGCCTCGGTGGGGAATGTCCCTGTACTTACTGTAAGTCGCTCTGGATAAGAGTGTCTGCTAAATGACTAAATGTAAAAATGTATTTCTTTAAGTTCTGTGTGTGGGGTGTGTGTGTGTGTTTTTCTTTAAGTTCAGTGATAGCTACTGATCTTTACTACAGTCTCAAGGAAGGAGGCAGACAGGAGAGAGCGGACGATTCTCTTAGCACATCACATACACACACACACACCACAGACATCTCACACACACACATCTCACACACACACCACATACCACCCCCACACGCACACACACACACTGCAAACGTGGTGAGAAACACTCTCGTTGGCAGAGGTGTGGAAAGTTTAACTGTCACAGTAGCCCAGAGAGTCAGAAAACTTACACACACAATTATGTCATATTAACCTTAAGAGCAGTCATTTACGGGAAATTAGGTGTCTATGGGATCTATACTGTCAGCATTGAAGAAGAACATCAAAGATCTGAGTCACAGACACGTGAGTCTCATGTAGAGTGGAAAATAGTGACACACACACACCCCCTCTACACAGAGGGTTACACACACGTCCACACTCACGTACACACACACACACACACACCCCTACACAGAGGGTTACACACACGTCCACACTCACGTACACACACACATACACACACACACCCCTACACAGAGGGGTCACATACTCACACACACATACTCACACACACACACACACGGGTCATGTAGAACAGGCGAGCCTGTGACCTGACTCGTTTCGTCGAGCTGTACCAGGAAGATCTACTGCAACCTGCAGGTCCCAGTGTCTCCGCGGTAACAGTGACCTTGACGACCGCGGTGCCGGCGAGGGGAGCGCTGTGTGCACTGGAGCGCGCTCAGAACAGATTATAAATGTTTCATTATGACTGCTCTAACCCCAGCCCTGACTCCCACGGAGTTAAACCCATCATCTCCCTTCTGCTTTCACCTTCTCTCTCTCTCTCTCTCTCTCTCTCTCTCTCTCTCTCTCTCTCTCTCTCTCTCTCTCTCTCTCTCTCTCTCTGTTTCTCTCTCTCTCTGTCTCTGTCTTTCTCTCTCTCTCTCTCTCTGTCTTTCTCTCTCTCTCTCTCTGTCCTTCCTCTCTCTCTCTCTCTCTCTCTCTCTCTCTCTCTCTCTCTCTCTCTCTCTCTCTCTGCTATATGGGGTGATGGATCGTTCATCCACGACGAGTGATCCCACTTCTCCTCCACCTCTCCATCTTGTCTTGTTCTTTGGTTTGTCTTTGTTGGGTCTGACCTTACCTTTCCTCCGACATATTCTCATTTCTCTCTCTCTCTCCTTCTCTCTCGCCCTCTCTCTCTCTCCTTCTCTTTCTCTCTCTCGCCCTCTCTCTCTCTCCTTCTCTCTCTCTCGCCCCCTCTCTCCCTCCTTCTCTTTCTCTCTCTCTCTCTCTCTCATCCTCTCTTTCTCTCCTTCTCTTTCTCTCTCTCGCCCTCTCTCTCTCCCTCTCTTTCTCTCTCTCGCCCTCTCTTTCTATACTTCTGTTTCTCTCTCAACCTCTCTCTATCCTTCTATTCCCCTCTCTCCTTCTCCCTCTCTCTTTCTCTCTCAATCTCTCCTTTAGTTCCTTTTACATAATATTAAGATGTGTCTACATGTCATGGTTGATGAATGCAGTGAGTTATTTACTTATCACAGTAATGGTGCTGTATCAGGCAACATCGTCATGTTGGTAGAATTTTCACAAAAAGGAACTTCTTGTTTTAAAGAGGAAACAAAATAATAATCTATAATCTATCTGTGTCTCAGTAGAGCTCCATATGGAGGGGAGTGCATCTCTTGGTGTGTATCGAGCAACAGCTTGTGTAAGAAACTCTAGTTTTGGTTCTTGGGAGTGCCAAGGGACTGATTCATACATAATCAGATGTGCTAATGTGTGTTTGTGCTCTGTGTATAACAGTAAATTCCCCTCAAATTACAGAAGTGGACTTCTTTCGAATGTGATTAGAAAATAACCCAATACCAGGGAAGTCAGATGGATATTTCCACCCCCGTAACCCTGGTCATTCTTGACAACTACTTTGCTATCTGTATCTGTGTTTGTGTATGTGCACATACATTGTGTATGTGTCTGTGTGTGCATGTTGTAAACAGCCTGTGTGTACAAAGATATTGGCCAGGCAGTATAGGCCCGACAGAGAGATAGACAGAGCGAGAGAGAGATATAAAGAGACATAGAAAGGATAAGAGAGAAACAGAGACAGACAGACAGAGAGAGACAGAGAGTCATGATAGGTGAGTGAAACCGACAGAGGCAGCCCAGAGAGGAGCTCCGAGCCTCCTCACCAACATGAGTCACCCTGAGGCAGGCCTGCCTCCTCCCCTGCCTCCGTCCAGACACGGAGACGAGAAGCCTCTGAACCCCGGTATCAATAACTCGGGGGAGGGGGTGAGGGGGGGCAGTTAAGCAGTGTCAGTGTATTGTTTTTGTAAATGTAAACTTTCAAAGTATCTGTGTCAAAGATGTGTCACTGGCATCATCACTTCCTGGGCGCCTTGTTTCATGAGAGAGATCGTTCCTCCGTTCTGCTGGGAGGGGTGGTGTTCTCTCTGACTGGTAATACAGCGCTGTGTGTGGGCTGTAGAGCAGCTCATCACTCTCCCTCCCTCCCCGCATCCACCACCTTCCTTCCCTCCCTCCCCCCTCATACAACCCCATAGCAGAAGCCGCTGATAAGCAGAAGGTCATCTCCCGGAAAGTACCGCCAGTCCAACAGAGTGCTCCGTTAACCTTGCCGGCGCCGAACACAGTATCTGTGTTCTCCTTACCCCGCCCCCTCTCCTCCTCACTCCGCCCCCTCTCCTCCTCACTCCGCCCCCCTCTCCTCCTCACCCCGCCCCTCTCCTCCTCACCCCGCCCCTCTCCTCCTCACTCCGCCCCCTCTCCTCCTCACTCCGCCCCCTCTCCTCCTCACCCCGCCCCTCTCCTCCTCACCCCGCCCCCTCTCCGCCTCACTCCGCCCCCTCTCCTCCTCACCCCGCCCCCTCTCCTCCTCACCCCGCCCCCTCTCCGCCTCCACCTCACCTCTCTGTTTTGCTTTCTAACCTTCCGAGCCTGCGTGGCCCTTCAGGCTGACGCCCTGGAGCAGAGTCACAGAGGGGCTTGTATGAGAGCCCCCCTGCATGGCCAGGCAGACCCATGCTGTAATGTTGTTCCTTGGTCATGTGTGCTGGCTGATGCTGTACGTCAGTAACCTGTTATGCTCATCGAGTGTGTTATTTTTCTCCATCTCGGTGCTGAAACTCTGCTGCACTTGAAAAGTGTGGTTTCCTCTGTGCCGATCGCTTAGAGTGTGCTGCTTGCGGGTGTGAGTGTGTGTGTGTGCGCGAGGTTGCTTATCAGAGTTTTAACCACACACACATTTGCATTGCAGGATATGTGACATCCTTACAGAGGAGAGGGACGGCCCCTTTTTGTGAACACACACACACACACACACACATGAACACACACACACACACACATGAACACACACATGAACACACACACACACACATGAACACACACATGAACACACACACACACACATGAACACACACATGAACACACACACACACACATGAACACACACACACACACACACATGAACACACACATGAACACACACACACACACACACACACACACACACATGAACACACACATGAACACACACACACACACACACACACACACACACATGAACACACACATGAACACACACACATGAACACACACACACACACACACACATGAACACACACACACACATGAACACACACACATGAACACACACACACACACATGAACACAAACATTATTTTTCACACATACATAACAGTTACAAGACACAGTAAGGTCAGGCTATTGCGATGATATAACTTCATCACGTCAGGTTGAATTCCATAGTGCTTGTTAATCGTTAATATCCAACATCAGTCGACCAGCATCTTCCTGATAAATGTGTTCAGTACCCACGGCAGAACCCGCCGCTCTCCTTCAGAAACATCATTCTACAATTTACATTTAGTCATTTAGCAGACGCTCTTATCCAGAGCGACTTACAGTAAGTACAGGGACATTCCCCCGAGGCAAGTAGGGTGAAGCGCCTTGCCCAAGGACACAACGTCATTTGGCATGGCCGGGAACTGGCAACCTTCAGATTACTAGCCCAAGTCCCTAACCGCTCAGCCACCTGACTCACTGTTTGTCTGTGTGTGCGGTGTTGGGGGTCCCTCCGCACACCCTCCCTCTCTCACAGATCCACGCTTTACGGAGCTTTCTAGATGAAAAACTGTCAATACAGGAGGAAAGCTCAGTAGAAGCCATAGTGACCAAGCCCTTGCTGCCCGCGAAAGAATCAATCATTTAGTGTCCGGCTCATAACTTTATTTTTTATGCATAATTGAGGCGGGCTGATGTTTGTCCCTGTCGTTAAAATGTAGAGCGATTTTGGAAACAATACGAGGAGAGACTCCATTCTGCTTTCAGAAGCTCAGTCTGAGATGTGGAGAACAGCACCAGGAGGTTGTTGAGCCGTGTGGATGAGTCAGGCCTCGTCCGCAGGTTTGGATGATATCCGGAGGTGTCTCCTTTTCTGTTTGTAAAGGAGGGAGAGAAAGCCGTGTGTGTGAGGTATGGTGCGACACACACACACACACCTCTTTATAGAACTGCGGTCGGCGAGAGGAAAAGGGTCCTAGTCAGAATATGATTGTGCACCTGCATGTGTGTGTGCGAGTGTGTGTGTGTTTACCACAATGTGTGTGTTTGCTACTGTGTGTTCTTCACCACACGGTGTGTGTGTGAGAATGTGGCTGGGTGTTTTGGAGAGAGACTGGGGAGGAGAGAGGAGGTGTGGCAGGGTTATTCTGGAACCGTTAGCCAGGGGGGTTGCGTGACCGCGGGCGAGTGACCAAGGAGGGGAGAAGGAGTTCAGAGAGAGAGAGAGAGTTTGCTGACCTCATCCAGGAGTGCACTCAGCTGATGCCGCAGACAGACAGTGTGTGTCTGTGTGTGTGTGGGTCTCTGTGTGTGTGTCTATGTGTGTGTGTGTGTGAGAGAGAGAGCCTCAGTATTCAGTGTAACGTGAGCAGAGTTCTTCTCCGTTTAAAGAAAAACAAGCAGAGCTGCTGGGAGTTCACCTTCAAGTGTTCCTCCACCATCCAGACCAGGCTGGTCCTCACACACACACACACACATGCATACATGCCACAAAAACTCACAAGCTCATACATACTGTATAAACAATATTCCACACACTGTTTAAACACACACACAAACACACAGTCACACAAGCACATTCAAAGAAAAATACACAATGCAATATTAAAACACATGATCAGCATTCGTTGCGATATTGCATTGATTGATTTTCTTACCCGCACAGCTACATTTGAATTATTATTATTTAGTATCTTTTATAGAGATGGGCCCCTGCAGTCTCCTGGTTCCCCTCTCATTATATGACCTGCTTTCATTTCCTATTAGTTTTGCACTAACGCTTAATAAATATTGATTTGCTATTTTAATTACATGCTAATCTCAAAACACATAGGTGCCAGGTTTACGGCTCTCTCAAGTGGAATCGCAAATTTCCTCTTTGCAAATATTTATTGTGGGGGGGTGAGGACCCACAGAGGGCAATAAAACTGAATGGCGATCGTCAAATAGACAGCGGCTGTCTCCAATATCACGCGCATGTGTCAATATTAGAAACTCAGGCTGACTGAGGCTCCGATCAATTGTAGTATAATTGTACTCCTGCGTAACAGCTTCGTATATCAACCTAGAAGAAAATAAACTGATGTGGCTGCTAAGAAGTTGTTATTTTTAGATGGATGTTATTCTGTAGAGCGATCGTACAGTGTGTTGTATTAGATGTAAGATTGTAGTCTCAGGACATATCGGATGTATTTGATAGTTTACTGGGGATGAAACAGTCCTGGTTGAAATCAGAGCTCCTCTGGCCACTGGCAGGAAACTAAAAGACCGGATATGCATAAATATCATAAAATTGGAGCGAATAATAAATTGTTAAAGGGAAATTTATTATTTGTGTATTTAACTCTCTTTCTCACCCTCTCTCTCTAGCTCGCCCTCTCTTTCTCTCTCCCTATCTCACCCTCTCCCTCTCTCCTCTCCTAATCCTTCCATCAAAGAGATGTATTGAAAGTGAGACTGCATTAAGGTGATTAGAAAGCTGAGATATTCAAGGCAAAGCTTGTCTTTTTCAAAGGGAAAGAGCCATGAGTCAATAACGGTAAACAACTTATTATTCATTTCTCCCGAGTCGAATTTGCACTAAACAAAATGGACAGTGTGCACACTAGTCCTAGTCATATTTGTGTGTGTGTTTGTGTGTGTAATAATCTATGCATTGCGCATTCCTTGATTTGTACCTCAGTTCCAGGTTTCTGGTTTAATTGACTCCCTCCACCTTCCGCCCCTCCATACACACACACACATACACACACACACACCCACCCACATTCTGATCCCCCTTCCCCCACTCTTAGCTGGGAGAGCATCGATCAGCTATGAAATGGTTCCGATATGGCCGATCGATGTGGCTTTGAGAGCATCTCCCGCAGGACTGAGCTCTCAGCCTGGAGGGCCGCAGGACTGAGCTCTCAGCCTGGAGGGCCGCAGGACTGAGCTCTCAGCCTGGAGGGCCGCAGGACTGAGCTCTCAGCCTGGAGGGCCGCAGGACTGAGCTCTCAGCCTGGAGGGCCGCAGGACTGAGCTCTCAGCCTGGAGGGCCGCAGGACTGAGCTCTCAGCCTGGAGGGCCGCAGGACTGAGCTCTCAGCCTGGAGGGCCGCAGGACTGAGCTCTCAGCCTGGAGGGCCGCAGGACTGAGCTCTCAGCCTGGAGGGCCGCAGGACTGAGCTCTCAGCCTGGAGGGCCGCAGGACTGAGCTCTCAGCCTGGAGGGCCGCAGGACTGAGCTCTCAGCCTGGAGGGCCGCAGGACTGAGCTCTCAGCCATCTTGGCCTCTGCTGTTGTTGTTCTTGTTGTTACTGATGTTTCCCATGTTTGAGTCGTGTTAAACGGTCGATCTGTGTCCGAAAGACCCTTCCACACACAAGATTACCTTGGAGACGAACTCTGACCCCGTACACACACTCCCCCACACACACACACACACACACACTCCACTACAACACACACACACACACAGAGATAACCCACACACATACTCCCTCCAGCACCATGCAATTCCTGGTCATGGTTGATCTCTCACACAGCCAGAAGTTTAGCATCAGTGACCTCTCCTTGTGTCTGGTCCTGGTTCGGGTTATGGGTTAGTTTGGTTAGAGTTAAGTAAGGGTTAGGGTTAGAGGTTAAGGTTAGTTTGGTTAACATGTGGAGAACAGGTTGTGAGGTAACACTGCTCTGAAGCTCTGGCTTCTGCAGAGACCTGGGTAACAACAGTGCCCTCTCTCCTCTCTCCTCTCTATCTCTCTCTCTCTCTCTCTCTCTCTCTCTCTCTCTCTCTCTCTCTCTCTCTCTCTCTCTCTCTACCTCTCTACATCTCTGTCTCTCCCACCCTCTCTCTCTCTCTCTCTCTCTCTCTCTCTCTCGCTCTCTCGCTCTCTACCTCTCTACCTCTCTCTCTCTCTCTCTCTCTCTCTCTCTCTCTCTCTCTCTATCCGTCTACTGTCTCACTCTCTTCTCCTCTCTCCCCATCACCCCTCTCCTCTCGCACTGTTTTGCCTTTCTCTCCCTCTCTCCCTCCCATCTCCCCCCCCCCCTGTTCACCCGTCTCCTCGCTCCACCACTCCATCACCTCGGAGAGGATCCGTTGCCGTGGCGTTGCCGTGGCGTTGCTAGCGAGCGGGCTAACCGTCTAACCGTTTCAGCTAATTGCCTCATTAATGATTCACGGGTGAGAGCCCACCTCCTCCGGGCTCTGCGGGGAGCAAATTGTTCTGATTGGTTTGCCACTGTCAATTATTGATGAGACAGCAAGCTCAAGTGCTAACACCTGGCTTTAGAGTTCCAAATAGTTCCCCTCCTCCACCCCCCCCCTGTGTTCCCATCATGCACTCTGTTATCCACACTGGAGGTGTGTGATACACTCGTCTCCCCTGACCGCACACACTTACTGCAGTGGCTCCCGCTAGGCCAAGCCTCTGGAAAGGGATCTGGTGTGCGTGTGTGCGTGTCATCTGTGTGTGTGTGTGTGCATGTGTGTGTGTGTTTGCGTGTCACCACAGGCCCTGGCTGTCATCTGTAAGTGTGTGTGTGTGAACACACCTCTAGACCAGGACATGAGTTCTGCTGAATGTGAGAGACACAGAGTCCTCCTGGGGAGACAGCTGGAGGGGAGAGACCCCAGCTGTGTGTGTGTCTCTGTGTGGATGTGTTTATCTGTGTGTGTGTGTCTGTGTGTGTGTGTGCATCCATGCATGCTCCCTGAACCACCTGTGTAGAGTGCTCAGCCGGCGAGACAAGAGAGATTGTTTGAAAACAAGTGAAACTGTCCGTGAACGCAACTCTGTCATAACAAGGAAAAACAACTCAGGGAATACACATCAAGCTCCGCTCACCCAAGCCCCGCCCATCCAAGCCACGCCCACTCAAGCCCCGCCCACCAAAGCTCCGCCCACCTGGCTTCGCATCACCGGACACAGAAAATATGACGGGAATATTTCTGCGGAAATATTTGTATGGGAATATTTCTGGGGAAATATTTGTACGGAAATATTTTTATTCTAATATTTTGTTATTGGTCATTTCTGACCAGTAAGATCAAATAAAGGTCAAAGAAAATATTTTTATTTGAATATTTTGTCAAACTTTCAAAACATTTTTGGGGCAAACTTTGTTTCACACATACAGTCAAAGGAGAGGACAGGAGAGAGAGAGATCATGTCACCAAATACAGATTAAAACTAAAGTAACAAGCCTGCCTTGAAAATGTGAGTACAAATATTTGTGTAAAAAAAAGGAGTGAAAGTAAAAAGTTGTCAGAAAAATAGTGAAGTAAATTACTGATACCAGAAAAATCTACTTTCAAACTATGAAATACAAACCAGCAGTGCAGGTGTGGTTTAGTGTGAATATACAATGTATTGTTTTAAGCCATTTGTCATAATGATGGCCAATTGGCTCATTTAAAATTTAGATGGCACACATATAGGAATCCTTAAGACCATAAAGCTTATGCATATGATGGATGTGCGTTGTTTAGAATGTATTTATTTTTTTGTAATTTATCTTTTTAAAGAATAAGTGACCAAACTTAAATTAACGTATACTGATGCATGTGAGGGGGGGCTGTAATTGGATGACAGGTGTCGGCAATCCTCCGAGTCAGTAAAGTAAGCAGGTACCGATACCACTAATATCTACTCAAGTACAGAAACAGTAACAAAGTTATTAGTACTTTGTTACTTCCCATCTCTGGTGTTTTCTGGGATCTGATTAATAACGTCTCCTGGTAGGAACATCTAAGAACCTACTAGAGGGGTCAGTAATTGGATCTGTGGCATAGTGGCAGACAGAGCCCTCACACACACACCAGTTACACACATACACACACATACACACACACATACATGCACCGCTGTCTAATGGCCCACCCACACAGAGAATAGGAGGTCTAGCATGAATCATCCTCTACAAACACTGTAACTGGGGGAGAAGGGGAAATAACATCCATACTGTTAGGATAACAGAGTAGACTGAAGAAGAAGACCAAAATAATACTAATATGAACCGTCGGGTATATAGAGAGCTGAGAGGGTTGAATCTTGTGGTGGAGGTGTGTGTGTGTGTAGAGTGTGGGGTTAGCGTTGGGGGGGTGTGGAGGTGTGTGTGTGCTGGGGGTGGAGGTGTGTGTGTGTGTGCTGGGGGTGGAGGTGTGTGTGTGTGCTGGGGGGATGCAGAGGAACATGGTGGTGAACAGACTCATCCAGGATGATGAGCATCTCTTGTCATGTCTGGCCTTAATTAGAGCTGAGGAGGGTCTTAGACACCCCCCCTCAACCCCCTCACCCCCCGCTCCAACTCTGCCCTACACAACAGTGACTCACCCTGCATCATCACTGGAGCAGGGTGGGAGAGCAGGGGAGGGAGGGGGGGCGTCTCTGGGATGAGCTGTGTGTGTGTGTGTGTGTGTGTGTGTGTGTGTGTGTGTGTGTGAGTACAAAGCAGCTCAATGATGGGTGGTCTGACTCACACTTTTACTGACCTTTTTCTTCTTTCTCACTCCTTCCTCCCCTCCCTCCCCCCTTCCCACTCTCTCTCCCACTCCCTCCTTCCCTCCCATCTTCCTCCCCCTTCCACTCCTTCCATCCCCCCCTCTCTGCCTGTCTACAGATAACCTAGCGACTGGACGCTGGTGACAGAAGCGTGACTGACCAATGGCACCAAGACCTTCACAAAGCACAACACTTAAGAGATGACTTCACTCCAGAGGAAGAGAGACGACCTTCCCAACCAGACGAAAACAAAAGAACGAGTTCCCCTCAGAGTCTCTTCCAGCTCCACTGACCCTTCCTCATATTTTACCTCCAGCTTTTTTCTACAAAAAATAAAACAAAGAAACTAAAAACACAAAAAGAAAAACCAACCAATGACGACAAGACTGACTCACGAGGGTAGGTGACATCATCCGAAGTGGACACGCAAGAAGATGACCAAGTTCTCTTTTCATTAACGGGGAAAAACTAAATAAAAACTTTGATGCATGTTCCTGTAAGTAGTTCATATAACGCCGTCCCCAAGAACAATGCCCCCCCCCTCCCCTCTTATCTGTTGTAGGACGCCCCCCCCCTCCTATCCATCCCCCCACATTCCAACCGTCCAACGTTCCACCTTTGTCGAGAACCTGACTGCACGGATCTCGCTGGACTTGTGAGATTGAGCGTGCGCATCGCTACTGCGTCTGGACCCTCCCCCCCCATGCCCCATACCCCCTCCCCCTGCCACCCTCACCACGACACGTGTAAATAACCCTGAGTGACTGGGCAGAACACCCCCATCAGAAGGGTGTTCCTCAGCTCTGGTACATCTCCCAGGTCCATCATGGACCTGTCTACAGAGCTGGCTCCTGTTTTCACCTCACCCCCCCTGCCCTCCCCCACTCTCCCCCTGCATACGTCCACCCCCCTTCGTGGAACTGTAGTGTACTGTACATTTTGTCCAGCTGTATATTTGAACTCCATACCTTGAGATGTCAGCTACTGTAGCAGCTCCTGCTGTGTCTTCGGGACTGAAGCGACGTGTTTGCAGACGGGCTCGTGTTCTGAGTTCTAACCTGAGCAGACTAACCTGCGAGCGTCCATGTCCTAGTAGTACCTTAGAGTATCTATCCAGATAGAATCCTGAGTAATTGTAAAAGTCAAATCCAGAGAGGTAAACCAAGATGATAGAAACCTTCCTGTCCTGCATGGAACCAGTGTTAGAGACTGTCTGGACGGTGCGGAAAGGGGGGACAGGATAGTAAGACGGACAGACTTCCTGTGTCCTGAATGAAGAGGCGATCTGGGATCTTCCATTGGTTTACTTTTGTTTTGTTTGTTTGTTTTTTTATTTTTTTTATTGAGAATGTGGTTGATTGTGCTTTGTTCTCTGAGCATGGCAGCCGTGTTGGGATGCTCCCCTTCCCCCTCCTCCCCCCTCCCTTATCCCACCGGCTCAACCACAGAAGAGGACACACGGGAGGCTGCCATGGCGACGAGAGCGGACTTTTAGCAAGCTTGGATTGGACTTGGGAGTTGATTGGACGTTGGACTGGATGAACCAATCACACGGGGCCGGGCCAGGCACGCCTCCCTTGCGGCCGCCATCTTGAACGGCCATCTTTGTCCTCTCGCACCCTCTACCTCTCTGCTGCTCCTGTGCACCCCCTCCTCGCTTCCCCTCCCTTACACACACACACACACACACTTCCTCCTCCCGGCCCCTGCATGTCTTCCAAGCCTCAAGAGGAGAGGGAGGAGCCGAGGGCGGAGCTGTTCGGGACCACGGACGCACGCCAGCGGGGAACACAAAACGAACAACACACACACACACACAGAGATACACACACACAGAGACACTCACACACTCAGATACACACACACATTCACACACTCTGAGGTAGACGCTGGCTGCTGGGGAGTTGAGAAGGAGGGTGTGTTGGTGTATATATGCTGTTGTGTTGAAGCTGTTCCCACTCTGCATGTTGACGTGCAGACCTAAACACAGGTCGTAACCAGGAAGAGGAGGGACGGATGCCGCGGCAACACCGCTCCCCCTCTCCTTCCCTCCCTCCTGAGCCCCGCCCCTGCACACACCCCCACCCAGGGTCCTCCACCGAGAACCCACGTTAATGACAGAAATGGTAAACGAGATAATAATATATAAATCCCTCCTTTCCCTCTCCTTTCTGCAGAGAAAAAGGACTTCCTAAGCAAAACTGCAGAAGCAAACTGGTTTTTAAGTACTTTGAAAGAACGTGTGACCTCCAGCTTTGATGTCAAACAAGAACCTGGGTGAGGTGGGGAGGGGCTGGCGAGGGGGGGGGAGGAGAGGGCAGGGGAGGAGAGGGCAGGGGAGGAGAGGGGGCAGGGGGGCAGCCAGAGCCGAGCTGGGGTGCTCCAATTAAGTGGCAGCACACAAAGTGGTGCGGGGCGCCCTGCCAGGAACTGTCCATTCATCCCACGTCAAAGGGATTTACACATCTCAATGAGTCAACAACACTGCCAGGGCACAGAGGAGAGGAGGGAGGGCAGGGAGAGGGGGAGGCAGGGACAGGGGGAGGCAGGGAGAGGGGGAGGCTGAGAGAGGGGAGGCAGGGAGAAGGGGAGGCAGGGAGAGGGGGAGGAAGGGACAGGGGGAGGCAGGGAGAGGGGGAGGCAGGGAGAGGGGGAGGCAGGGAGAGGGGGAGGCAGGGAGAGGGGGAGGCAGGGAGAGGGGGAGGCAGAGAGAGGGGAGGCAGGGAGAGGGGGGAGAGGGGGAGGCAGGGAGAGGGGTGAAAAGGAAAAGAGATGGGGGGGAAATAAATGAGGGGAGATTGCTGTGTGTCTACCCGTACAGCAATCTCCCCCATTCCCTCATCCCTGACCCTCATCCCTGACCCTCATCCCCTTCAGAGAGGTCGTGACCCTCCCTGCCTCTTCAACCAGCGCCCTGCCAACCCCACAGTGTGCCGTGACCTCACATCCTGTTCGGGTCTGATTCCGCGTTAACAAGCGGGGGCCGTGAGATGAGCCAGATGTTCACCCTGATGGTTAAATACCTTTTCGCCCTTCCACCCCAGCGAGTCTCTCATCCCTGCCCACTGATGCTGCTCCCTTCCTGGGCACAGCTCCACCAACACCAGCCTCTCCCTGTCCCACCCACAACTGGATTTCAGTGAGTAATACTAGTCACCCTGTGCCCTTTCAGCAGCATCTTTTGAACACACCAGGATGAGGGTTTAGTGAGAAGTAGATAGAGAAAAGACAGACTCACTTCTCCTTCTCTCTCTCCAGTTTGTGTGTTCGTTTGTTCGTGGGGCAAAAATATCAGCTTCCTCACCTGACAGCTGTCAGGTATATTTCCGTGTCAGACGGGGGTGTTGACGTTAAGCACAGGGGCAGGATCTGTGGTTTGGCGTCGAGGTCATGAGAGAGAGTTCATGTTGCCAGGCTGTCCTGACTGCTGTTGTCTTCTCACACACAAACGTTTTCCTAGAAAACGACGTGATCCTCGGAAGTTCCAGGAGCTTTAGGTGAACAAAGTGTTTCAGAAAAAAACCCATCCAGTGACATGCAGGAAACAGGCAAGGCCTTAGATGTGAACGACCCTGACCAGAAACCACCTTGTTAGATTGTTCTGGAAACAAGCAAGCATGCATGTGCACTGTAATGTATGTAAACATGCCGACAAACACACACGCATGCACACACACACTCGGTCACACAAACACACACACACTCACACTAATCTAAACAACAGGGCTGTATGTAAACAGATCGACAACATAATGGGATTGTTCAGTGTG
>NW_027120377.1:22500-52327 GCF_038355195.1 Osmerus mordax | reverse complement strand
CCTCCATCTATTCTTCCTTCCCTCTCAATGCTTCCCTCTTCCCTCCCTTCCCTGAGTTCTTTAATGCCACCATCCCTCCCTCCCTCCCTCCATCCTCACCAGTCTCCTCAGGCTAGTGCAGGCCTGGTTCTCGTTAGCCCGTGCCCCAGATTCCCTGTCCCTCCCAGGCCAACACCTGGACAGGATTTCCAGCACCAGCCTTCCAGGCTTAGAAAACATCCTTGCAGACCTCTTCCTTGACTGCTCCAAACTGGGGAAAAACAACCCTGAACGCCCCCCAACACCAAGACCCACTCAACCTTCTAGCATGTGACGCTAGCATGTGACACTAGCAAGAGAAGCTAGCATGTGAAGCTAGCAAGATAAGCTAATTGAGCATCAAGCAAGCGCTGCAAGCAAGAATAGCTAGCATGTAAAGCTAACAAGAGAAAAAGCATGTTAAGCGATAGTTCTGAACGATCTGTATCACCAGGCACAGTGTGGTAAGTAACCACATTTCAGCTACCAGGGGAGAGAAGAGGAGAACAGAGAAGTCTACAAAGGAGTAGAGCACAATAGAGTACAGTAGAGTCCTCATCAAGTACTCATCATTGATGCAAAACCTTTTTTCAAAACCTTTTTCCCCAAAATATTTTTTCAACCATTACAAACTTTTCTTTTAGAAACTCACACACACACACAACACGACACATTGTTTTAAACCTTTTTTGCAAAATACTTTTTGAACCTTTGGAAACTTTTCCCGAACAGACCTATTGTGGTCTGTCTCCTCTCCCTCCCAGCATGCACTTCTCCCCGAGCGCATGCAGCAGCTTCAGCGTGTCAGGGGGACAGTCAGCAGACACACAGGACTCCCCGGTTTAAAGACATTAATACCCATTACTCACGAGCAGCGGATACTGGCCCCTTGCTGGCGGCCATGTTGGGTCAGCCCAGTGGTTAGGAATAAAGATGCTCTACATGAAAACTGGGACAATGTAAGACTTTGTCGTCCTCTTCCTCCCGTTAATCGAGGTGGAGATAGGGTGCGCTGTGTGGTGGGGTGTGTGTATGTGTGTGTGGTGGGGAGGATGTGTGTGGTGGGGAGGATGTGTGTGTGCTGGGGAGGATGTGTGTGGTGGGGAGGATGTGTGTGTGGTGGGGAGGATGTGTGTGTGGTGGGGAGGATGTGTGTGGTGGGCAGGATGTGTGTGTGGTGGGGACGATGTGTGTGTGGTGGGGAGGATGTGTGTGAGGTGGGGAGGATGTGTGTGTGGTGGGGAGGATGTGTGTGTGGTGGGGAGGATGTGTGTGGTGGGGAGGATGTGTGTGTGGTGGGGAGGATGTGTGTGTGGTGGGGAGGATGTGTGTGTGGTGGGGAGGATGTGTATGTGGTGGGGAGGATGTCTGTGGTGGGGAGGATGTGTGTGGTGGGGAGGATGTGTGTGGTGGGGAGAGTGGGAACAACGAGGGGGTTGTGAGAACTTCAGAAGACAGACACGGTGACCTCATTAGAAGGCTACTTCTTGCCGGCGTGTGATTGGTCAGGTTGTGTTGTTGAGATGTGGTGGCAGATGTTCAACTGGAACTCAGATTGTTGTTGTTGAGGTTTTGCCTCAGGGTAAACAATAAAGCTGTTACAGGACTGTTCCTTCTGGGGAGAGAAACCAACCCTCCCTCTGGTAACTCTGGTGCTGGAACACTAACTCATCCTCATCCTCCTCCCTCCACCTAATCCTCCTCCCTCGTCCTCGTCCTCCTCTCTCCACCTCCATCTCCTCCCTCGTCCTCATCCTCCTCCTCTCTCCACCTCCTCCCTCGTCCTCATCCTCCTCTCTCCACCTCCTCCCTCGTCCTCATCCTCCTCCTCTCTCCACCTAATCCTCCTCCCTCCACCTCATCCTCCTCTCTCGTCCTAATCCTCCTCTCTCCACCTCATCCTCATCTCTCCACCTCCACCTCCCATCCTCCTCTCTCCACCTCATCCTCATCCTCCTCTCTCCAGCACACACGCCAGTGTTTCCCATACGATCGATTTATTTGTGGCGTCACAATAAAGAATAGACAGCCACAAATTGATTGTTATTTTTTTTACTGTTCAACATGGCAACAAAACAAAAAAATGTAGATTTGCGCGCATTGAGTCTCAGCCACTTCTTGCCCCACTCGTGTTCTCTCTCTCTCTCTCTCTCTCTCTCTCTCTCTCTCTCTCTCTCTCTCTCTCTCTCACACTACAGACCCGTCTGTGAATAGCCCCCTATTTCCGTGTATGCTCAAAATCAATGCACGGGACGACCGTCTTTTTACCTTAGAAAAGACAGTGAGGCCCAATGTCCAGCCTCAGACTCACGGACTTTGAGGCCGACCACCACAAATATAATCTAATTATGTGTGAAACACTGCACACACACACACACCACCCACACACACACACACCACCCACACACACACACACCACCCCACACACACACACACAAACACACCACCCACACACACACACACCACCCACACACACACGGTGGCTCTGCAGACCAGAACAAAGCAGACCTCTGTCTCCCACCTCCCTTCTTTCCATCCTCCTCATCCTGCTTTCCACTCCCTCTCCATCTCTCCCCCCCCTTTCCCTCTCCATCTCTCCCCCCCTCTCCCTCTCCCTCTCTCCTCAGGATATGATGCTGTTATTTCTTCACTATCCTATAAAACACCGGATCTGAGATACTGATAGTTTCCTGACTCCAAAACGCTGTTAGAACTTCTGATCCTTGATCTTCTGCGGTTCTCTCTACGTGCTTTATTTCTATGTTGTTTTGGATGAAAGTCTGCTGAATGAATGTAAATATGATGTCCAGTGTGTCCTGCCATCATGGGGGATCTGGAGCAGAGTGGAGGAGTGTTCATAAAGAGGCTGGGCTATAAACAGATCATGTAGATGGCTTAGGAGGCGTGGAGAAGCTATCTGCAGAGGTCTCATGATGGAGTTATGAAACGCTGAGTGGGCGGAGCATTCCATCTGAGGTTGCAGAGTAACTCTTTAATCAGTCACTGTAATTGCTAGGATGAACTGTGAACCACAGACGTACAGTATTTGTCGTTGCTCTGTACCCGCGGTTACACAAACACCAGGCTGGGGGCTGGAGGCTGGGGGCTGGAGGCTAGGGGGCTGGAGGCTGAAGGCTGGGGGTTGGAGGCTAGAGGCTAGGGGCTGGGGGCTAGGGGCTGGAGGCTAGGCTAGACCAGGTCCTGTAAGTAAGCCAAGTAGAGATGAAACAGATCTCAACAGAAGAACGTTTCATCAGAAAAAAGAGGGGGGGGGGGGGGGTAAGAGTCTCAGAGAGGAAAGGAGAGATAAAGAAGAGGAAGAGAAGAGAGGGAAGGACAGAAGAAAGGAGAGGAGAGAAGAAAGGAGACATGATGGACCACATGTCCCCAGTGGCAGTTTAAGTGCTCGCTAGTGGACAGTCTCTGAATACCAAGATCTCTTCCACATACTCCACTACAACCCCCTCCCCTCGCTACCCTCCCCTGCCCTCCCCTCTCTTCCCTCCCCTCTCCTCCCTTCCCCTCTCCTCCCTTCCCCTCTCTTCCCTCCCCTACCCTCTCCTGCCCTCCCCTCCCCTGCCCTCTCTTCCCTCCCCTTCCCTCTCTTCCCTCCCCTCCCCTCCCCTGCCCTCTCTTCCCTCCCCTTCCCTCCCCTGCCCTCTCTTCCCTCCCCTGCCCTCTCTTCCCTCCCCTTCCCTCCCCTCTCTTCCCTCCCCTGCCCTCTCTTCCCTCCCCTCCCCTCCCCTCCCCTGCCCTGTCTTCCCTCCCCTGCCCTCTCTTCCCTCCCCTTCCCTCCCCTCCCCTCTCTACCCCTCCCCTCTCTACCCTCCCCTGCCCTCTCTTCCCTCCCCTCCCCTCCCCTGCCCTCTCTTCCCTCCCCTGCCCTCTCTTCCCTCCCCTCCCCTCCCCTGCCCTCTCTTCCCTCCCCTGCCCTCTCCTCCCTTCCCCTCTCTTCCCTCCCCTCCCCTGCCCTGCCCTGCCCTCTCTTCCCTCCCTTGCCCTCTCTTCCCTCCCCTTCCCTCCCCTGCCCTCCCCTGCCCTCTCTTCCCTCCCCTGCCCTCTCTTCCCTCCCCTCTCCTCCCTTCCCCTCTCTTCCCTCCCCTACCCTACCCTCCCCTGCCCTCCGTCCTCCTCCTCCATCTCAGTGGCTAGAGTCAGATGTTCAAGAGAACAGCTCTAATTGGGAATAGTGGTGTTGCCTGAACTGGGAAGAGAAAGGGGGGGGGGGGGGCAAGAGAGGGAGGGGGGAGTGAGGGAGTTGGAGGGGGAGAGGGAGAAAGGGAATGAGGGAGAGGGCTGCTTCATTTAAGAGCTCTTTGTTTAACAAGTACATTCCGCCCTCCTCTCTTTTTCTCCTCCCGCCCTGTCGCCCTCCCCCTCCCCCTGCCCCGCCCCTCCCCCCTGCCCCTCCCCTCCCCTCCCCCTCCCCTCCCCTCCCCTCCCCTCCCCTCCCCCTGCCCCTCCCCTCTGAGGTGCTGTTTGTTCCCCCTGGGGGCCAGCAGACGGCCATGTTTTGACACTTAGTCCTCCCTGGCTCTGCTGAAAGGACCCATGTCTATGGACCACTCCAGTTCATTAGGGAGTGAGGCGCTTTCAGCCTCTCGCCCCCCACTCCAGCCCCAGGCTTTAATGGGGCCTCCAAAGCCCTCACTGTTTGTTTAATAGAGCTTGTTTGTCTGAATATCCCCCCCCCCTACAGCCACCAACCCCCCACCACCCCCCCACCACCACCCCCAGCACTCATCACAAGAGAAAGAGGAGAGGGTTTGGTTTAAAGTAGGAAGTGACTTCTGGTACACTGTGGCAGTAACTCTACTGATGCATAAATAAGAATATTAATATTATAATCTTGCCATCCACTGTAATGCATTCCATTAACCAAAAGCTACATTTATCTTTTTTCTAGACTTTTCCCCAACATTACTAACAGACACCAGAGGTGAGTTCCAGTGTAGAGAGACAAAGCTGCTGAGACCTAAACCTGTTTAACGTGGCGAGTTCTGGGTGACAGCCTCAGGACAAGATCTTCGCACAGGGCATGTTGTGATGTTTCATGTCAGTTAGCAGCAACACATGACACACACACACACACACACAGACACACACGACCACAGTTTCAGCTCTCCAAGCGCAGGTGACATCATAGGTGAACATTGTTTGGAGGACAAAGAGAGAGAGAGAGGTCTAGAAGATGAGCTGTGCTCATTCAGACCTGCAGGAAACCCAGATGTGTGTGTGTGTGTGTGTGTACTCTCCTGCTTCTAAAACATAACACCCAGGTGGAACACCTGAGAAGCCCCAGGTCAGAGCTCATCTCTCCAGGAAGGAGCTTGTGTTCCAGTCCCACAGTCCCCCTCCCTCCCTCCCCACATCACCCCTGCCTGCGCGAGGGAGACCCATTTGTGGTTATGTGTCTTGGGGCTGTACAGATATGGTGTGTGTGTGTGTCCGTGTGTGTGTTTGGTGTTCCTGTGGCGTTTGTGTGTGTGCGTGTGTTAGTGCGGTGTCAGAATCAGAATGGGATTTATTCGCCATGAAAGTTTGCACAGACAAGGAATTTGCTTTGGCAGGAAGGTGCATACAATAAACATATAGGGACCTAAAATTTAAATATGTGGACTATCTATACTAAGGGTACATAAACTAGCAGTACTAAGTGGGATTAGAATAGAATTAAATATACAATAAAATAAAATATAAGTTGACGTAAATTACAATATAAAAATACAAAAATACAAATATTACAAAAAATACAAATGTACAAGATACAATTTTGTAATGCAGTGCAAAAAGCAGTGTGTTTTAAGCAGGAAGTCATTAGAGTCAGTGTGGTCCCTTGGCCTTGTTGAAGAGGCCAACAGCAGAAGGGAAGAAACTGTTTTTGTGGCGTAAGGTATTGGTCCTGATGGACCGCAGCCTTCTGCCGGAGGGGAGTGACTGAAACAGGGAGTGTCCAGGGTGGAGGAGTCGGCCACAATCTTCCTCGCTCGCCTCAGGGTCCTCGAGGTGTGCAGGTCCTCGAGGGTAGGCAGATTGCAGCCGATCACCTTCTCAGCAGTGCGGATGATACGCTGCAGTCTGCTCTTGTCCTTGGCAGTGGCAGCAGCGTACCAGACGGTGTGTGTGTATTGGTGTGTGTGTGTGTTGGTGTGTGTATTGGTGTGTGTGTGTGTTGGTGTGTGTGTTGGTGTGTGTGTGTGTTGGTGTGGTGCGTTGTGTGTGTGTTGGTGTGGTGCGTTGTGTGTGTGTTGGTGTGGTGCGTTGTGTGTGTGTGGGGGGAGGTGTCAAAGCACTCTGCAGGCAATCACAGGGACAGCTGAAGCCCGTATCAGGACCCCCCACGGAGACAGTGTGTGTGTGTGTGTGGGGGGGGGGGGGTAAGGGTGTGTGTGGGGGGGTACATGCCTCATAAAGCTCTGGACAGCAGGAGAGAGAGAGAGAGAGAGAGAGAGAGGAGAGAGAGAGAGAGAGAGAGAGAGAGAGAGAGACAGAGAGAGAGAGAGAGAGTCCTACTAGAAGACAGAGCAGAGGTATTAAAGGTGTCGAAGGTTTCTGTCTTGCTGAGGTACAGAAGACGAAGGGCAGCGTGTTCCGAGTGTAGAAACACTCCACCCTGACCACACAGGTGTAGAGACACTGTACCCTGACCACACAGGTGTGTAGAGACACTGTACCCTGACCACACAGGTGTAAAGACACTGTACCCTGACCACACAGGTGTAGAGACACTGTACCCTGACCACACAGGTGTGTAGAGACACTGTACCCTGACCACACAGGTGTAGAGACACTGTACCCTGACCACACAGGTGTAGAGACACTGTACCCTGACCACACAGGTGTGTAGAAACACTGTACCCTGACCACACAGGTGTGTAGAGACACTGTACCCTGACCACACAGGTGTGTAGAAACACTGCCCCCTGACCACACAGGTGTGTAAAGACACTGTACCCTGACCAAACAGGTGTGTAGAGACACTGTACCCTGACCACACAGGTGTGTAGAGACACTGTACCCTGACCACACAGGTGTGTAGAAACACTGCCCCCTGACCACACAGGTGTGTAGAAACACTTTACCCTGACCACACAGGTGTGTAGAGACACTGCCCCTTGACCTCGTCATCATCACAGTGGCCAATCAGCTGTCGTTGCCATTCTGGGATGAAGTCCTTTCACACTCCAGTTTACCATTCAGTCATATCAAGTGGAGTGACATCACTTCCTTCAAAAACAGGAAGTTGAGTGAGGTCACCAATACGCTGTATTGAGAATGTTGTGCTAATATGACGCAGGAGAGGAAAGGGCAGAGATGTGTTGTGTGTGTGTGTGTGTGTGTGTATGTGTGTCACAGCCCTGACACCAATTACAGGAGAAAGAGACTCTTCTCTTCTTCTTGCTCCCTCCATCCTCATGGGTTTGCTTAGAAAAGGCGGAATGTTAGTAAGCAGTCACGCGGTCGAGGTCACACACCCACGCATGCACACACACACACACAACACACGCACGCACGGACACACACACAACACACGCACGCACATACACAGACACACACACAACACACGCACGCACGGACACACACACACACACAGGGAACCAGCCAGCCAGTGACTTCAGGGTCCTTGCTGTCTGTCTATCCAGTTATTAATACACTGACCTCTGCCCAAATCTGTCTACTGCACACATACACACCCTGTAAGCCCTGGCCCCAGTGTGCCCCCCACCCCTCCTATCAGAGAGACATGTGCTCCAGTCACAAACAGCTTCCATGGTGAGACAAAGCAAAGCACAGTCAATCACACGCAACTGTGTGTATGTGTGTGTGTCCTGTAGTGCTAACTGAAACATTCCCAGGTCACGAGGAGTCAGGTTCCAGAACCAGACACCACAAAACAAGAGGATACCTGGGGATTTCTGGGAGGGTGGAGGACTGGGAAGAAGAGGGGAGAAGGGTGATGGGTGGGTGAGCAAGAGGAGGGGTGAGGGTGAGGAGGTGGAACCACACAGAGACCAGCACACACACCCTCCCACACACACACACCTGCTGTCTCTCATGAGTAGCAGAATTTTAAGATTAGATTTAACAGCAAAATAACAATACCATGAGGTGAGGCCATGACAACACACACACAAAACTAAGACTACAAATCAAAGTAATACTGCTTTCCTCATCATGCTTGTCTGTTCTTCTGGAAGATTCTCCTCTCTCTTCCAATAGCTTTCTTCAATCATTTCTTTCACACACACACACCACACCTCCGCTGCAGGCCTCTGACAGGCATGTTGAAGGAAGTGCATCTCGGGGGGGAGGGGGGGGGGGTGGCAGAAGAACCCTTGTGTTCCTCTCCCAGAGCATTATTAACTGATCTAAGCTCTCCCCCTCACGCCATCAATCCCAGTCAGTCCATGAGTGTGACCTGGGCCCAGCAGCCAGTCAGCCTGCTGCCAGAGAGTCTTAATGAAGCCCAGCCAGCACAGCCAGGCTGCGGCTCTTTGTTATGTCTCCAGAAAGAGAGGCTCTCCACGGGAGAGAGTAGCTCCGTCATTCAGAACCCCACCCCCTCTCCCCCTCCCTCCCTCCCTCCCTCATTCCTCTCTCCATCTATCTCTCTCCCACTCCCTCTCATGTCTCCCTCCAGCATCTGTGTTTAGGATGCACTTGCAAATTGAGGTACACAAGTCAGGAAAGTGGAGCATGGAGTCCACGCACGCACACGCACGCTTTAGGAGAGTACACCAACTCCACCAGGGACTGGTCTCTGTGTGGTAAGGTTATGCCGACATGAACAATATAGAAACGATCACAACAAACACCTTGCTACACCTGATAAGGGAGTAATATGATATAATTGCTTCATGATAGAACAAGCCGACAGTCTAGACGAACATGAACCCACATCTTCTGTTCCAGAGATGATAGGACGCAGCGGGTTGGATAACTGCGCTCTGAAAGAACAACACACCTACCTAAAATTAGCTTCAGAATCTACCAAGGACCCTTTGTTTAAACAAGATATCGAATCGTATCTGTCTGACATTTTGAATCCAATGGACTGTTGCCATTTAAGAGCCTGTCAGAATTACTGCTGGCCCCTATCAGAGCGCGACCATAATACAAGCCCGGCACGAGACGCACTTTCATTCTGTCAGTTAAATCGATATTCTTTTTACTGGGGGAAGGGACACGGTGTGTGTGTGTGTGTGTGTGTGTGTGTGTGTGTGTGTGTGTGTGTGTGTGTGATGCTGTTTCCTTCACAGGGCCGTTTGTCGGCGCTTCGGCAAGATCTTTGCATTCCAGCAAGCGCGCGGCGGCTGTTGTAACATGTTGTAAATACACGGTCTCGGTGGAAACGAATGAGCGGAAAACACCTGACTCAACTCCAGTACCTGCCGCCTGACAGGGGGTGGAGAGGCACGCGAGGGGTACGGTTCTACACTAGCCCGCGGGGACGTCGCCATGTGGCGGGTTTAACATGTCCAGAGGAGTTCTGTTTAACACTGACAAGATCTCCGGTGATGTTCAAACAGCGCGTGCACGCCGGTGGAGACAGACCTACGGTCTCGCACTATAAAGACAGACTGCACTGTACCGCTGCTCTGACTTGGGAACAACATGTATTTGCCTTTTACAGAAGCCGAAAATGTCAACAGCGATCGTGAGAATTCTGATGTTAAGTTGATGCAGCAGAGTTAAAAGGAAATTAGAAAATGTAGGAAATGATTTGAATAATTACAATTTCTAACACTGAAAAAGTTATTAAGGGTTTCATATTGAATTGCCCCTACAATAAAGTTTATTCTAAGGTGTTATGAAACTGATAATGTGCCGCACGGGGCGACGATATCCTTTCTGGAAGAAAGATCCAGTCTATTCCTGAATCAAGGACGAACCATTTCTCACACACACACACACACACACACGACACTGCGCTTCACGACTTCACACACACACACACACACACCGGGGAACACCTGTGTGTCTAAAAGCAAGAAACTAAAACCGCCAATATAAATCTTACCTTGACTGCAGACCAACAAAGTTATCAGGGCGCAGTACAGTTCCGCCGAGAACTGCATCTTCTCTCTTCCTCTGCCTCGCTCTCCGGGCTCTGCCTTTCTTTCGTGAATGCTGCAAATATTCGTTGCCTTCGTGTTATCAAAGACGCTCCTTCAAATCGACACAGACGAATCTCATAACTAATTTCCCAGCATGACTGGGATTCAGGCTCGTGTTCCTCGAGTTATGAACAGACAAAGTTATGAAGTTTAGCTCGCGGCCCCGGACCGTACAGTCTGGTCTTCAACATGTTGTGCTCTAGTTCCAGTGTTGGAGCGATCAAAAGGAGCAGCGGACTGCACCAAGTCCTCACAAGGGGGGGCTCTCGTAAAAAACATTCACTTTGTGTACAAAATACGTCTTTAAAAAAAGATTATTTATCGGGTTAGATCGTTTAGTCAGTGTATCATAACATAAATATACTTATGCGATGTTCTTCTCCCAAGACACATTTGACCTAAATAACTTAGTCGTACTGGAAGAGCCCCATCCCGTTTTGGTTCGTGTCTCCCTCTGGCTCCAGTCGTTGAGTCATTTCTAAAGTTACAATGTCTTTTAAAAGGCTGCTGGTCAGCTTATCAAACGCGAACCCGGCCTCAGAAACGACCAACCGCACGAGGGACTCATCGATCGTGCCTCTTAACGAATGCGCGTGTTATTATTTAGGAAGCAAGTCTGAATGTAGCGATCCGTAACCTGGCTCTAATCCACGAGCTGAGGGCAAACGGACTCGGAACGGTTTGTAAAATATCAGTCGGTGCCTATTGAATACCGTGTTGCAATCCTCCCTCTTAACTGATATGTTCTTTCAGCGCCCCTCCCGGTAACTGACGTTCTGTAATGCAACCGGTTTGGCAAACAGAGACTATGGTGTGAGCAGGTCGTGGAGCGGAGTCTGTGTGTGAGCAGCTCGTGGAGACATTTGGAAGACATTAGAGAGTCGGGGTCTGGCATGAAGTGATTAAATGACTGAAACAGATCATCTGAGTTTAGCTCTGAAACAGATAATCTGAGTTTAGCTCTGGGGTTCCTCGCTCGGCGCTATACGCAGATTCGTGTTAAATTGAGGCCGATTAATCAGCGAAACCCTGCGGTTAATATATCAAGCTTTGAATACATGAATGAAGACTATTGAGATTCATATTAGATAGGCTATATCTCATTCTTATTCTGTTGGAATCCGGGGTTCAGAGTAAGAATATCTTATCAGCCAGTTTTTCTCTCCACACTGATACCTTTCCCTAAATGCAACATACTCATTCACCACACGCGCCCGTATTTCACCCCTAGCTGGGCTCATCCCTACCACCGCGCGACGGTTGTCGGTGATTGTGGCGTTAAATCACCTTTCGTAGGGAACCAGCACGCGCCCAACGTTTTAAACCAGAGGTACGTTGCTCCCCGCGCTCCTAACGCAGCCGGACCCTTAGGTTACCGGAGAACCGTAATCCGGTCAGTCATTGAGCGCTGTCAGCACGGCAAAGTAAAATAGCCCTCCGTGTTTCACCACAGCTGGGGCTGAAACGGAACGTGGCGCCGAGGTGCGGAGATAACATTTATTTATATTCTATAGGCCTATAAACTATAGGATATATAATATATATTCTATAGATTTAGGCCTATATATCTATTTTATGAGTTGATGTGAAGGAAACCGAGGGAAACTAGCCGTGTGCTGTTGTTTGTAGGCAGCTACTGTAAGTTGCGGTGTAGGTTGTGCTCGAGGTAAACATTGCCAAGATAGGAACTCAGGGAATCACACTGTGCATCAACAGCATAACCCAGTCTGAGTGTACGTATGTTTGTGTATATGTATGTGTACACCTGAGTGTGTGTATATGTATGTGTACACCTGAGTGTGTGTCAGTGTGTGTACACCTGAGTGTGTGTCAGTGTGTGTACACCTGAGTGTGTGTCAGTGTGTGTGTTATTTTAAGATGCTAAAAGGACAGCTGTGGACTCAGTCCACAGAGGAAGAAGCAGGAGATGTGTGTGTGTGTGAGTGTGTGTGTGTGTGTGTGTGTGTGTGTGTGTGTGTGTGTGAGAGAGACAGAGTCATGACCTTCTGGTGCTCAAAGGAACGTTCCTTTCTGGTCAGAGATTAACAGGAACTGATTCATATCAGCTCAGAGCAAGGAGCCAGTTTAAGTGAAAGGTTCTGTTTACACACACACACATTCATGTACATGTAACTGGTGTAGTCTGCGTTGTGTTATGCTGGTTTGTGTGAATAACCAGACAACTGGCAGCAACGGTGTTTCCTGCATTTACTTGTCTCCTTTCCCATGCAGGACACACACTTTCCCATGCATGCAGGACACACACTTTCCCATGCATGCAGGACACACACTTTCCCATGCATGCAGGACACACACTTTCCCATGCAGGACACACAACAAAAGGAAGAGGTGGAGCCTAAACAGGAAACACATGACCAACACATTACAAACACAGAATATTAAAGGGAGAGACACATACATCAGGTACACAGCGAACATTGTGTAATTCTATACAGAATATATATCAGAATCAGAATTCGGTTTATTCGCCATGTTTGTTATACAAACACGGAATTTACTGTGGCAGGGAGGTGCAAAACACTAAACATATACGAATCTTAAATTAAGTAAAGGTACAGAAGTTTAACTATTCCTAAGAACTAAACAATCTAAGAATAAAACAGTTTAAATATAAAATAATATATATATAAAAATAAGAATGAGCAGCATGAGTGGTCAACATAGCAATAGTGCAATCAGATACTGGGATATATATAACAGAGCATGTTTACATCTCTTACATACGTACACTCACATACACTCACACACACTCCCTCCCTCTCTCTTTCTCTCTCTCCCTCTTTCTGCCATGATGGAAACCAAAGACACTCTTAAATTTAGTATAAACTACCACAGCCCACATGCAGCCCAGCCACCCTCTCTCTGTCTCTCTCTCACACACACACACACACACACACACACACTTCCCCAGGGCAGTGCTGTGGTGTGGGAGGGCTTTCATTTACCCTGACATACCCGCCCCTGTGTGTGTGTACATGTGCATAAGTGTGGGTGTGTACATGTGTGTATGTGTACATGTGCATGTGCATATGTGTGTGTGTGTGTGTGTGTGTGTAAAACAGTTTGGTGTGTGTCTGTGTGTGTCTTAGAGAGAGCCAGTCGTCACAAGCAGATGTGCAGCAGCTTGTGTGTGAGTGTGTGTGTGAGCGTGTGTGTGTGTGGTGTGTGTGTGCCTTCATTGAGGAGACAAATCCTTCCAACGTAGCCTGATGTCTGTAGAGAAACAACCATCTCTCTCTCTCCCACCCTGTGTGTGTGTAGTGTGTGCGTACGTGAGAGTGTGTGTGTTTCTGGAGGAGCTGTGATGAGAGATCAGATCCTCCATGACTCAGACAGCTAGAGGGTCAGAGGGGCTCCTTACCCAGGAGAGGAGCAGCGAGGCCTGGGTGGAGGGGATGCTGGGGGGCCTCTGGGGGGATCCATGGGGCAGGGAATTGTGTGTGTGTTAGTGAGTGTGTGTGTTAGTGAGTGTGTGTGTTAGTGAGTGAGTGTGGTGTGTGTGTGTGTGTGTGAGTGAGTGAGTGAGTGAGTGTGTGAGAGAGTGTGTGTGAGAGAGTGTGTGTGTGAGTGTGTGTGTTAGTGAGTGTGTGTGAGAGAGCGTGTGTGTGAGTGTGTGTGTGAGTGAGTGTGTGTGCTGTAATCCACACAGTAACCCCAGACTGTAATCCCAGTGAAATGGATCCAGGCTCTTTGATGTGTGTTGTGGGGAGAGTGGCTCTGAGGGCAGATTATAACTGAAAAGAGGAATCACCAGGTGCAGCCAGGTACACACACACACACTTACACATGAATACACACACACACACATGAATACACACACACGCAGGAAAGGTAAACATCATGATAAATGAACACATTTGCTCAGACTTTCTTTCTCCCTCTCTCTCCCTGCTACCCATCCAACAATATATCCATCCATTTGTATGCTTTCTCACCGTGAGTGTGTGTTTGTGTGTGATGACTTGGGACAGAGCAGGTTGTGGGTTACGGAGAGAGAGGAGAAAGACAGATGAAGAGAGTATGTTTCCACTCCTACTGGTCTGCAGGTTGTTTTGTTGCTGCTGTGAGGGTGGTGTGTGTGTGCTGAGGGTGGTGTGTGTGTGTGTGTGTGTGCTGAGGGTGGTGTGTGTGTGTGTGTGCTGAGGGTGGTGTGTGTGTGTGTGCGTGTGTACTGAGGGTGGGTCCTGCAGCTGTGTCAACACCACTTCTCTGTCGCACAGCTGCACCCAGAGCCTGCTGACATCAGAGAGAGAACACACACACACGCATGCACACACACAAATACAAGCACATAAGCATGCACACACACAAACATGCATGCACACATGCATGCACATGCACACAAATAAACAGGCATGCATGTACACACAAACACACACATCCAAAAAACTAACACACGCATGGAAACACACACACACACATATGCTTGCAAACACACATACATACACATCCAAACACACACACATGCACACTCACAGTCCCTCTCTCACACACGCCACCCGTACTTCAAGCACGGGGGGGGGGGTGGTTGTGTGTGTGTGTCTACCTGTTGAGTGATCTGAGCACCTGTTGCTCCAACAGATTTGTTGAACTTGTTGTATCTCATCTCTGTCACACACACCTACAACATACACACACACACATCTACATACACACACACACACACCTCCATACACACACACTACTACTACACACTCATCAACACTCAGGAACAATCAGTACTTTACTGTCAGTTATAAACGGGTTTGTTCCCATAGAGATACCAGCAGCCTGCAGGTCAGTGAGCTGGGCTGTGGTGTCGGAGACACCAGCAGCCTGCAGGTCAGTGAGCTGGGCTGTGGTGTCGGAGACGCCAGCAGCCTGCAGGTCAGTGAGCTGGGTTGTGGTGTCGGAGACGCCCTACTCACATCTCTTGTGTAAAGGGTTCTATGAATAAAGCTAGATGTGATTTGAACACCCCAGCCCCTCCCGCTGGTCTGATCTGGTTTCTTTCTCTCGCAGTAATAATTATGGGATGGCCCCTGTTGGTTGCCTGGCGCCATCTTTCCCAACCATGTCATTATCCTGGCCACAAGGTCAGCGCTAGGCAACCCCAAACATCTCATGAAAAAAAGAGATTTTCTAATGAGTGTCTGCCCCAGAACATTAATATTCCAGTGGTCTTTGTGTCCAAACCACAGCCCAGCCCAGCCCAGCCTAGCCTAGCCCAGCTCAGCTCAGCCCAGCCCAGCCCAGACTCTGGGGTTTTGTAGCTGGGCAGTGGTATTGAGGTAATGAGGCACTACAGACCTGACCAGTCATGAGGTGAATTAGCTTGGACCTGGAAGTAAAGACTAGAGGAGGAGAGAGAGGGGGAGAGGGGGAGAGGGGCGAGAGAGATAGAGGGAGAGAAGAAGGAGTGTGTGTTTGGTCATCATGGCACCAGTGGTCTTGTGGTCTTTAATACCCCATAATACCCCAGAGTCTCGTTTGGCCTCATCCTCTTCCACGCTCTCTGTCATCCATCCCTCGCCCTCTCATCCATCCTTCGCCCTCTCCTCCTCTCACCCCTCCTGTTTCTCCTCATCCTCTTCCCCCTCTCCTCTCTATCCCTCCTCCTCTCCTCTCACCTCCTCTCCTCCCTCCCTCCCCTCCACCTCTCCTCCCCTTACCACTCTTTCAGTGTCGTTACAGACAGAGGTAGGGAGGTGTTGTGGGGGAGGGAGAGGAAAGAGAGAGAGAGAGAGACAGAACTACGGCGTGGTAGAGATTAGCTTGAAATGCCCCCATGAACTGTGACATGACAGAGCTGGTGTGTGTCACTGTGGTGGTCTGTCTGGCAGCCCTGGGTGAACTCTCGCAGGAAACTGCTTCCAGGTGTGAAATAGATCCTCCAGAGCTCTGTGAGGGGTTCATAGAGAGAGAGAGAAGTAGAGAAAGAAAGAGAAAGAGAGACAGAGACAGAGAGAGAGACAGAGAGAGAGAGACAGAGAAAGAGAGACAGAGAAAGAGAGACAGAGACAGAGAGACAGACACAGAGAAAGAGAGACAGAGACAGAGAGACAGAGAGAGAGAGACAGAGACAGAGAGACAGAGACAGAGACAAAGAGAGAGAGACAGAGAGAGAGAACCTCTGTGAGGGGTCTGTCTCTCTCTCCCTCCCTTTCTACCTCTCTCTCTCCCTCTGTCTCTCTCTACCTCTCTCTCTGTCCTTCTCTCCATTACCAGAAGATCAACTACACGAGGAACATCCTTTCAAGCATGGAGAATGGAGGAGGAGCTCTACTGCTAGGCTAACAACTGACACAGATGCTAAACATTTTAATCTCTCTCCCTCCCTCCCTCTCACTCCTTCATAGACCACAGGTATGAGCGCAGAAACCAATGGGAGAGCCCAATGCTGTATAGCCTGACCCGATTGCTCTGCTGAGTCATTTAACATAATTAATGAGCCAGGTGTGTTCCCCTTCACTTGTCCTGTCTCACCTTGGGGCCGTCACACCTGGATGCCCCGCCCCTTCCTGTGCATGACATGCACAGGAAGGGGCGGGGCCAGGGGAGCAGGGGGTTGTGGGAAAGTGACTATCTTTCTTAACCATGACTTTAATAAAGAGTGGACACCCTGTTACTGTGTGTGTGCTATGTGTACAGTGTGTGTATGAGAGGGTTTTTAGTGTGTGTGTGTGTGTGTACAGCGTGTGTGTATGTACAGCGTGTGTGTGTGTGCAGCTTGTGTAGGGGGGGGGGGGGGTACGGCTCACTAGACAGCCCAGTCCACCAGGGAGGATAATAAAGTTAACAGCTCTTTTTAAAAGCAACCAAAACGGCTTTGATTAGAAGGAGAGAGAGTTGTAGGAGAGAATGATTTGTATCAGGAGAGAGGAGAGATCTCCTGTGGTGGTTGTGTCCAGTACAGACACTAGTGTGTGACTTCACTGACTACTCTAACAACATTGACTTTTACCGCTGTTCTGACTTCAGGGCCTACCTGTCTGCAGACTCTGGTTTGGTCCTCTCTGTACCACCAACCATTTCTGGAGGAGGGAGCGTAACTAGACTGGGAGGGGGAGCAGGGGTGAGGGGTGAGGGAGGAAGGGAGGGTGAGAGAGGTAGCAGGGGAGAGGAAGGGAGAGAGAGAGCAGGGGTGAGGGAGGGAGAGGGAGAGAGACAACCGGAGTGAGGTCCTTCCAGCCACCAGCCCCTCCTGTGCCTGGCTGCCAAAGTCAATGTTGTGTCAGTGTTCAGTGTTCTGGGTCTGGTGTGGGAGCAGTACCAGGGTGTGCTGACAGGATCTGGAGGGTGAGGGGGGAGGAGGGGGGGAGCTCTAATTAAAACATAACTTGAGTCAACACTTTACACTTCCTGCTGTGGTTACAAACCTGTCTCCCCCCTCCCCTCTCTCCTCTTTACCTCCACCACTCCCCCCTCCCCTCTCTCCTCTTTACCTCCACCACTCCCCCCTCCCCTCTCTCCTCTTTACCTCCACCACTCCCCCCTCCCCTCTCTCCTCTTTACCTCCACCACTCCCCCCTCCCCTCTCTCCTCTTTACCTCCACCACTCCCCCCTCCCCTCTCTCCTCTTTACCTCCACCACTCCCCTCTCTCCTCTTTACCTCCACCACTCCCCTCACCCCACATCCCTCTCTTCTCCACCTACTCTCCTATCCTCCTGACTCCATCTCCCCCCCCCACCTCCCCTCCCTTCTTTCCCCCCTCCTCCATCCTTCTCCAGGTCTTCACTGCCCTCCTGAACATTCACTCATCATGCCGTGTATTTAAGAAGTGACCTCATGCAGGAGCGCTGTGATTGGCTTTTACCCTCCAGGGTTTGGATCTTTGAAGTGCGGAGGACCTCCTTTCCTGCCTGCCACCTGCACATGCAGTTTGATGTGTAATGTATTAATATATGCCACATTAATAATGTACGCCTTATACATGCATGATTATACAGCTGGGGAGTGCTGTTCTTGTAGCTGACAGGTGTGAGTGTGTGTGTGTGTACAAGCATGTTGATGTGTGTGTGTGTACAAGCATGTTGATGTGTGTTTTCATTTGTGTGAAGGGAAGTAACAAAATACAAATGCTTTGTTAAAGTACAACTTTTTACTTTCTCAATTTCTTTTACAAAAATATCTTTACTTTCTAATGTTTTATCTGTATTTGGTGGCATGATCAATATAATTTCTTGTCATTGCTCGCCCTTTTTCAATTCCTGGCTATCACGCACAACAAACGTAAGCTACCATGGAGACAAGGCAGAAGGATTTATTTTTTATTATAAAAAAAAAAAAGTGTGTGTGGAAAAAAAGTTTGTAAAACAATATATCTTTTTAGGCTTCTCTGTTTTCCTCTCCTTTCACCGTGTGTGTGGAAAAAAAACGTTTTGTGAGTGAAGGATGTGTGTACTTTTGCTATCTGTGTGTATCCACACTTATGCATATAAACTAGCATGTGTGTGTGTGCGGGAGCCTGTGTGTGTGTGTGTGTGTGTGTGTGGTAATGGCCTGAGGCTAAACAGTGACTGACAGCTGTGTGTGTTCTCAGAGTGTGTGTGTGTTCTCAGAGGGTGTGTGTGTTCTCAGAGTGTGTGTCTGTTCTCAGAGTGTGTGTTCACAGAGTGTGTGTTCACAGAGTGTGTGTCTGTTCTCAGAGTGTGTGTGTGTGTTGTCAGAGTGTGTGTGTGTTCTCAGAGTGTGTGTGTGATCAGTGCAGAGGTAGCTGGTCTCCTGAGGGTCAGTCAGGCCCTTAGTGTTTCATCCACACTGAATCTCCACAGGAAACCTTAGCATCAACATTGCTACGTTAGTTTACCATATCTGCAGGTTTCACGGCTATGCACCCCCCCTCCCCTTCCCCCTCCCAGACCCAAATGAATTATTTGTAGGAACCACAACACACCAGGAACACACCTAAACCAGGTGATGAAGCTCAGGGTTACTGAGCAGAATACGTCCTCAGAAAGAGTTGGAGGAGAGCAGACTGTGTTCTCTCTGCAGGGTCTGAGATGATGTGGAGGAGAGCAGACTGTGTTCCTCAGCAGACTGTGTTCTCTCAGGAGACTGTGTTCCTCAGGAGACTGTGTTCCTCAGCAGACTGTGTTCCTCAGCAGACTGTGTTCCTCAGCAGACTGTGTTCTCTCAGGAGACTGTGTTCCTCTGCAGACTGTGTTCTCTCTGCAGGAAAGCAGCATTCCAGAACTTTCCCAGGTGTCTGAATGTGTTGTCATGGTGATGCCTCTGTGTTGTCATGGTGATGTCTATGTGTTGTCATGGTGATTCCTCTGTGTTGTCATGGGGATGCCTCTGTGTTGTCATGGTGATGCCTCTGTGTTGTCTTGGTGATGTCTATGTGTTGTCATGGTGATGCCTCTGTGTTGTCATGGTTATGCCTTTGTGTTGTCATGGTACAGGTGACCTGTTGGGGAACATGTCTCTCTCACACACACACACACACCCACAGACCCAGATATATATACACACACAGATACATACACACACAGACACACACACACGCATATACACACACATATACACACAGCTCTGTATACAGAGTATGGATGACATACACGCACGTACAAACCATTTGACATTGACATAGAGTTAATTTTCCACAGTGCAGTTCAGATGAAACTCAATCCTTTAGTACAGTAAGCAACAGCAGGTACACGTTTTGAAATGTAGAAACGTTTTGTCACCTTGTCTGCTCTGGACAGAGACAGAGCAAAGACAGACTGCTCACCAGCTGTGCTCCCCTGTAGAAAGTGTGTAGGTGAGAGAGAGGTCTCTGTGTGTAATCATGCACTGGTGTGTCACAGGGATTATGAAGTGATGAAAGCAGTTTTATGGATGCAGTGAGGAGAGTTGTTCCTGAATGCTGTAAAAGTGTTGTGTTATTTCCAGGTCCAGGATAAATCCCCCTCATACCTCTGCCCCTGGCCTTACACCCTCATACCTCTGCCCCTGGCCTTACACCCTCATACCTCTGCCCCTGGCCTTACACCCTCATACCTCTGCCCCTGGCCTTACACCCTCATACCTCTGCCCCTGGCCTTACACCCTCATACCTCTGCCCCTGGCCTTACACCCTCATACCTCTCTGCCCCTGGCCTTACACCCTCATACCTCTCTGCCCCTGGCCTTACACCCTCATACCTCTGCCCCTGGCCTTACACCCTCATACCTCTGCCCCTGGCCTTACACCCTCATACCTCTCTGCCCCTAGCCTTACACCCTCATACCTCTGCCCCTGGCCTTACACCCTCATACCTCTGCCCCTGGCCTTACACCCTCATACCTCTGCCCCTGGCCTTACACCCTCATACCTCTGCCCCTGGCCTTACACCCTCATACCTCTGCCCCTGGCCTTACACCCTCATACCTCTGCCCCTGGCCTTACACCCTCATACCTCTCTGCCCCTGGCCTTACACCCTCATACCTCTCTGCCCCTGGCCTTACACCCTCATACCTCTGCCCCTGGCCTTACACCCTCATACCTCTGCCCCTGGCCTTACACCCTCATACCTCTGCTCCTGGCCTTACACCCTCATACCTCTCTGCCCCTGGCCTTACACCCTCATACCTCTGCCCCTGGCCTTACACCCTCATACCTCTGCCCCTGGCCTTACACCCTCATACCTCTGCCCCTGGCCTTACACCCTCATACCTCTGCCCCTGGCCTTACACCCTCATACCTCTGCCCCTGGCCTTACACCCTCATACCTCTGCCCCTGGCCTTACACCCTCATACCAGACCCTCACCCAGAGAGAGAAAGAGAGGGAAAGAGACTTGCAGAGACACACACACATACAGACACACACACACACACTCACGTGCAAACACACATGCATACAGACACTCTCACACACACACATGCACTGCTGTTGTTGTGATTGCTACTGTAAACAACCAATCTAACATAATAAAGGCCTTCACATGTGAAGAATGCCATGGACCAATCCCCACAGACTGTATCGATCGGATAATACTAGAACAACCAAAGGAGGCATGGAGGGGGGGGGGAGGAGAGACAGTCAGGAGACACAGCCTGTCAGATAGCCTGCAGAAAGGAGAGGGGAGGGGAGGGTAGGGGAGGGGGGAGAGGAGAGGACTGGGGAGGGGTGGGGAGAGGAGAGGAGAGGAGAAGAGAGGAGAAGACAGGAGAAGAGAAGAGGAGGGGAGGAGAAATAGGTCACCTAAGAGAGAGGAGCTGGAAGAAAATCCTTCTGAGCTTGTGATCCTCGCTCTCTCTTTCCTCCCTCCCCCCTCCCCTCCCCTCCCCTCTCCTCTCCTCTCCTCTCCTCTCCTCTCCTCTCCTCTCCTCTCCTCTCCTCTCCTCTCCTCTCCTCTCCTCTCCTCTCCTCTCCTCCTCCTCTCCTCTCCTCTCCTCTCCTCTCCTCCCCTCCCCCTCCCCTCCCCTCTCCTCTCCTCTCCTCCCCTCCCCTCCCCTCCCCTCCCCTCTCCTCTCCTCTCCTCTCCTCTCCTCCTCCTCCTCCTCCCCTCTCCTCTCCTCTCCTCTCCTCCCCTCTCCTCCCGTCTCCCTCCCCCTCTGTCAACGTCCTCTTCATGTGTTTGTGACAGATCATTATCATCACCTCTCCACTCTCCTCTGGAGGGGGGCGTGTGTGGGTGGAGGAGAGGGAAGGAGGCGTGAAGGAGGAGAGTGAGGGAGATGGAGAGAGAAGAGGGGAAGGGAGGGATAGTGCAGAGACAGACGGCATGATGGCAGGGAGGAGGCTGAGAGACTGGATGACAGATCTCCCTGTGTTGGCTGGTCAGGGCTGGAGGGACAGATCTCCCTGTGTTGGCTGGTGAGGGCTGGAGGGACAGATCTCCCTGTGTTGGCTGGTGAGGGCTGGAGGGACAGATCTCCCTGTGTTGGCTGGTCAGGACTGGAGGGACAGATCTCCCTGTGTTGGCTGGTCAGGGCTGGAGGGACAGATCTCCCTGTGTTGGCTGGTCAGGACTGGAGGGACAGATCTCCCTGTGTTGACTGGTCAGGGCTGGAGGGACAGATCTCCCTGTGTTGGCTGGTCAGGACTAGAGGCTCCTGGCTCGTCAGGGCTGGAGTGACGGTTGGAACCAGGCCTGTGTTTAACTAAACACTCGTGGCCTGATGGCCTGCATGCCGCGGCCTGTGTGGTTCTCTCACGTTAGGAAGGGCTAATGCCTTGCAGATGTTACTGAGCACAGTAACATCTGACATTAAAAGAGGAGAGGAGCAGAGGAGAAGGGAGGAAAGGAGAGGAGGAGGGGAGGGGAGGGAAGGGGAGGAGATGACGGGGGAGAGGAGGAGAGGAGAGGGGAGGAGGAGAGGAGTTATCTGAGGACATGGTGTAAACCCTCATTATCCTCTTCCCTCTCAGCTCTGTCAAACCTCATCTATCTACCCCTCTCTCCCTCTCTCCCTCTCTTACCCCTCTCTCCCTCTCCTTACCTCCCACCTTCTTCCTTTCTTTGTCTCTCTCTCTCATTCTCCTTCCTTGATTTCAAATCACACAGACTTGATGTACGGCCTGAGAAGACACTAAATAAGCTGTGAGGATGTGATCCCAGCACAGTCGAACTCTCTATCAAACAGCAGAGTAGACGGAGGAGAAATGCTTTGTGGTTTTCTGTGTCTGTAGGCTTGACAGTAGAGACACAGAGGATCTGTTTGGTTAGGTTGGCCGGATAAACATTCACTCTTGGGTCTGTCTGTGTGTGTGTGTGTGTGTGTGTGTAGTGACTGTGTGTGTGTAGAACGTTTGGTTAATGTGTGTAGTGAGTGTAAAAGAGTGATTGTGTTGAGTGAGTATGTGTAGACTGTGGAATGCGTGTGGCTGCAAACGTTGAACGTTCTTCGTTGTCATGTCGATGCTGTGGAGCGTTGCCTTGGCAACGAACGATGGAAGGACCCTGGAGAGGTCAGAGGTCGTTTCTTGATGGAGAGAGGTGGATAGACCTCATCCCTCTCTCTCTCTGACATCATCCCTCTCTCTCTCTCTCCAGGAAGGGGAGACGCTAAGGAGAAGATGAATAGTGTGTGATGAGTGTGTGTGTGTGTGTGTGAGTGTGTGTGTGAGTGTGTGTGTGTGTGTATGATGACCAGATGGGACAAAAACAGAAGCACATGGATGAGTGTGTGTGTGTGTGTGTGACACTGCCCTGATGACATTTCCCAGTGCAACCCCAGAACTCCTGTCCTGAACAGCCAGAGGACCCTCATCCAACACCCAACTGACATACACACACACACACACACACACACACACATCCATGGACATGCACATAAACACACACACCCCACTGACACACACACACACATACACATGCATGGACATGCACATAAACACACACACCCCACTGACACACACACACACATACACATGCATGGACATGCACATAAACACACACACCGCACTGACACACACACACACACACACACACATGCATGGACATGCACATAAACACACACACCCCACTGACACACACACACACACACACACATACACACATACACATGCATGGACGTGCACATAAACACACACACCCCACTGACACACACACACACATACACATGCATGGAGTCAGGTGGCTGAGCGGTGAGGGAATCGGACTAGTAATCCGAAGGTTGCAAGTTCGATTCCCGGTCATGCCAACTGACGTTGTGTCCTTGGGCAAGGCACTTCACCCTACTTGCCTCAGGTGAATGTCCCTGTAATTACTGTAAGTCGCTCTGGATAAGAGCGTCTGCTAAATGACTAAATGTAATGTAAATGTAAATGCATGGACGTGCACATAAACACACACACCCCACTGACACACACACACACTACACACTCTACACACCAGACACACACCCACCTACACTCATACCCACTCCACTACTTTGACACCTCCCAGTTCTCCTTCACGTTAGGTGTCCTAATTAGTGCCTGTAGGAGCCGGTGGGTCTTGATGCAGAAAGCCATATGCAGGTATGAATATTCATGCTGATTGTGAGCGGGCCATGCTTGGGTCAGCCCCCCTCTCCTGCTCTCATTATTCTGACATGCTGACACAGAGTAACAAGACACAGCAAAGTCACTCTCCGCCAAACTACCTTCAGACCAACCAGGAGAAGCAACAGGGAAACTTTAAACTTCTCTAAATAACTATTTAAAGTCTGCTAAAGGACTAGACTGTCAGCGTGAGAGGAATACACTGTGGAAGCTGCAGAGATGGTACACACATCCTTTCCTCAAGTAGAAGAACAGATACCCATGTTTAGAAAGGCTTTTTCACTCAAGATAAAGTAAAGGAGTGTAGGCTCTGACATATACTTAAGTAAAAATGAACCATTACTACACCTGTTTTAGTGTCTCGCTGGGAGCTGGACCTCACATCATATTAATACGTTACATAATACAAAAAGACACTATTGACGCATTTGCCATGGGTGATCAGGAAGGTCTCCATTCTCAGTCATGTCCAGATCATCCATGACATACCTTTTTTTCAAAACCTTTTTTTCACACACAGTGAGAGTAGAGGAGAGGGCAGAACAGCAGAGTAAAGCAGAGCAGAGTACAATAGAGTACAGTAAAGTATAGTAGAGTCCTCCTTAAGTACTCATCAATGATGCAACCTTTTATTTTACCTTTTTTTGTCAAATAAAATACAAATAAACCTTTAGAAACTTTATTTCAAAAATATTCTTTCGAATATGTTCTTTAAAAAATATTCTTTTGAATTCCTTTCGAAGAGGAAGGAGAGAGAGAGATCATGCCACCAAATACTGATTTAAACTTAGGTAACGAGCCTGGATTGAAAATGCAAGGAGTACAGATATTTGTGTAAAAAATGTAAAGTAGTGAGTGAAAGTAAACAACATTTCAGAAAAATAAATAGTGAAAACCAGAATCAGAATCAGAATCAGAATTCGGTTTATTCGCCATGTATGTTATACAAACACGGAATTTACTGTGGCAGGGAGGTGCAAACACTAAACATATACGAATCTTAAATTAAGTAAAGGTACAGAAATTTAACTATTCTTAAGAACTAAACAATCTAAGAATAAAACAATTTAAATATAAAATAAAATATATATAAAAATAAGAATAAGAATTTAAAAAAAAGATCTACTTAAATACAGTAACAAAGGATTAGTACTTTGTTACTTCCCATCTCTGGGAGTTTGCAAGGCAGATGCAGTAACGTGTTCAGTTAGCAGACAAACGGGTATATCTGAACCTGCAACCTCTTGAACTGCAGTCAAATGCTTTAACCACTAAGCTGTATTCATCTCTCTCCACTCCACCCTCTCTTTGTAGCTCTCTCCCTTTCGCTCTCTCTCTCCACATCCCTCCAGGGCAGACCTGCCCATCAGCCCTCATTTGCATCTGATTGGCTAATGAGAGGAAATTAGAGTTTAGCCTCTTTAGAGTGGACAAAGGAGCAACTCCCCCGCCCTCCCCTGCCCTCCTCCCGCCCCGCCCTCCCCTGCCCCTACCCCTACTCTCCCCCCCGCCCTACCCCTCCCCTCCCCCGCCCCCTCCCCGAGCCCAAAGGAGGAGACCTGAGTTTAGCTGAGCAGAGTCAATAGGAGGGATTAGCGTTCTGCATCAATATCACCACCAGATGCTGCCTAGGCAGCCCAGGACTTCCTCCTCCCTGAATCAGGCCGCATAAGAAGGGCCTCGTCCAGACCTCCCCCCGCCCCTCTCCTGGCCCACAATGCAACAGCTTGTGCCAGCTGCAGCCAATAGACACCACCAGACAGCCCTGGGTCACCATGGCTACAGGCAGGAGAGAGTGGTGTAAACAGATGTAATCTAATAATGGGTTAATTTAGCACACGCTTTTATCAAGAGACGTAACGGAGAGGAGGGGGAGATTTGAACCATCGACCTCTTGGTCAGTAGTTAACTGCTCTACAGCTGAGCTCTACTTTTCCCCAGGGGATCACCATGGACACAAAGACAGTCCAGGGATGATGTTTGGAGGACAAGGACCACAGAGCATTGTGGGTAACGATGTTCCAGGTGGTATCTCCTCACCTGCAGAAAGAAGAGAGGAGGAGGAGGAGGAAAAGGAGGAGGAACGTTTATCAACGACCCTTCGGTTGTCAGTCTGTGTGTCTGGGCCTGTATCTGCATGTGGTCTGCCTCTGCCTGCCTCCTCTCCTCCTGGTCGTTACATCCCAGAATGAAAGGGAATGTAAAGTGAAAGCAGCAGTCTCTGTGGAGGTGTGTACAGGAGGGCAGGTCCCCTGGTGCTGGACCCCCTGAGCCGCCAGGCTGTCAGGGAGACGAACCAGAGCGAGGAGCAGGGCCAGGGAGGAGACGAGCCGGGGGCAGGAGCTGATGTAGGCCCTGACACAGCCTGGGGGCAGAGTGGCACACCACCCCCTAAGCAGCTCTCCCTCATCAGCCCTGTCCATCAACCTGACCCCTGCTTGCCTGGGTGTGTGTGTGAGTGTGTGTGTGTGGGCGGGGGGGTTCCAAGGACAGGTAGGCAACTAGCACCGGTTGTTCATCTCTGAACACCAATCAGCTGTTAGAGATCCGCTGCAGGGCAGCTTTTAATTGGTTGTTGCCGTTGGACACCCTGCTCTGCTCCAGGATGAGATCACTGCTTCCTTCCTGACTGGTGTTCCCACAGAAACACACATGCAAACTGGGACACACACAAACACACACACAAACAAAAACACACGGTGAGTCACACACACACACCATATACATACAATGAGACAAAGACACACACACACACACTTAACCACAGAGTAACTTGTAATTTAAGTGTTGGGATCCTTGTCACGCCTTGATGAGCTAATTAAGAGCTACTTAGCTAAACTGTGGGACAGACAGGGGGAGGGGCCGGGGGGGTGAAGGGGGGGGCAGTCCTCACCCAGCGGCAAGTGTTCACGCCTCAATGGCTTCACACAATGACCAAGACGCCTCATTTCTGGAGCGAGAGGAGGAGAGGGACAAGAAAAGATCTGAATGGAAAGGGAGACCCTGACTCTCTCCTCCTCTCTCTCTCTCTCTTCCCCCTCCTCTTCTCTTTCTCCCTCTGTCTCTCACTCATTACCCATCAGTAGATCCTGTTTGTTTGACATGCACTTCAGAAGAAACAATAAGCTGACCCTCTTTCCTGCCTGCCAGTGTTTGCTTTAGGGAGAGAGAGGGACTCTGAACGTGTGTGTGCACAAGGGTGTGTGTGTGAGAGGGAAGGTGTGTGTGTGAGAGAGAGGGTGTGTGTGTGAGAGAGAGGGTGTGTGTGTGAGAGAGAGGGTGTGTGTGTGTGAATTTGGCTGTGAGAAAATAGATTGTGTGTGTGCACGTTTCCGCATATGTGTGTGTGTCTAAGTGTAAATGTCTCTTGTGTCTGTGCGCGTGAGCATTCATGTTCTCATGGGTTAGTGGGACAAACTGCGTGCTGAGCAAGTCAAAGAGTGAGAGTGTGATGTGTCTCCAATCATCTCAGCTGCCTGGAGGCGTGACTGATGTCCTGCTCCGCCTGCTGTAAGCTGGGCCAGACAGCGTGGGGCAGAAAGGAGAGATGCTGTCAGCATGCCTCAGGCCCCAAGACTGGCTTTCACAGACATGAACAACACCACTGGCACACTCACAAACCTTTATTGCCTTCACACGCAAGCTACCACACAGGAGCGGGGGTGAGGGGTCAGAGGTTAGAGGTCAGGGCACATGCACTCCAACACAACAACAGTTACTAACCTTTACTCTACCAGTTACTCTTTCTCCAAACCAAAGAGAAAAATATTCATGTTGTACTTTGTTGTTTACACTTCTTGGTAAAGATTTGATTCTCTGTTTTAAGCCTTTATTTAGATGATTCTGTTTCTAGGCAACTGAGTGATTAGCTTTTTCAAACTAAGTTTCCTCTCCAAAGTTGAGCTTTTCTCTTTCCTTGTTCTGGCTTTCTATGGTGTTATACTTATTCTCTGTGATAAAGTGACATTTCATGGAAAAAGGATCTCTCTGTGTGTGTATGAGTGAGTGTGTGTGAGTGTGTGAGTGTGTGTGAGTGTGTGTGAGCTCGCTGTTAGGGACATCTCCAGATACCATCTCTGTCTGGCAGTCATCAGCCTCCTACAGCCTTCCATATATCACTGCCTACACACACACACACACACACACTCACACACACACACTCACACACACTTACACACACACACACACACACACTCACACACACACACTTACACACACTCACACACACTTACACACACACACTTACACACACACACACACACACTCACACACTTACACACACACTCACACACACTTACACACACACACACACACACACTTACACACACACACAAACACACACACACTTACACACACTTACACACACACATACACTCACACACACTCACCACACACCCACACAGGGTGGAAGAATTTTGTGAGACAGGTAGAAACACCTCTGGCTTTGAAACTGAAAAAAGAGACGGAGAGAGAGAGAGAGAGAGAGAGAGAGAGAGAGAGAGAGAGAGAGAGAGAGAGAGAAAGAGAGCGAGAGAGATAGAGAGAGAAAGGGAGAGAGAGCGAGAGAGATAGAGAGAGAAAGAGAGACAAAGGGAGAGAAAGGGAGAGAGAGAAAGGGAGGGAGAGAGATAGAAAGGGAGAGAGAGAGAGAAAGAGAGAGAGAGAGAAAGAGGAGAGAAAGGGAGGAGAGAAAGGGAGAGAGAGAGAGAACAAAGAGAAGAAAGTGACTTTGTCATTGCTGTGTCTTTGTCCTGATGTCTGGGGGCAGTAGATCTGTGTGGGGCTGAGACGCACAGGTGCTTGGCTGACAAGAAAGGTGTCCACCCCCCCCTGCCCCCCCCCCCCCCGCCCTCCCCCTGCCCCCCCCCCCCCCCGCCCTCCCCCTGCCCCCCCCGCCCCCCCCCCCCAGCCACCACCATCCTCTGCCCCCATCCCCCTTCACCACCCAGCCCCCAGCCACTGCACCATACCACCTGCTGAGTCTCACAAAGGCCAGCAGAAGAGAGCCCGAGCCAGCAGGGAGGGGGAACGGCCCTCCTCAGGATTCTGCTGCTTTTGTGTTAGTTTGTCCTTGTGGTGAGTTAGAGGGGACTGTACTTTACAGCTTGAAGGTGTGTGTGTGGATGATATGTGTGTGGATGTGTTTTGTGGAAAGTGTGTGCATTTTTGTGTGTATGTGTGTTATATATATATGTGTGTGTATAGTATGTGTGTGTATGTGTGTGTGTTTGTGGACAGTGTGTGTGTGTGTGTGTGTGTGTGTGTGTGTTTGTATTGCTGCATCATTGATGAGCCCTGGGGCCTTCTTCCTGTCTAAAGTTTGTTCAGGTTCTGAAAAGCTCCCACACACACACACACACACGCACGCACACACACACACACACGCACACACACACACACCTGCTCAAACACAATCACACTTCAGCTTTTAGGACAGAACTCTGGCCTGAAATCACAAAACTACAACTAATACTGTAAATACCAGCATGTCAGATATCTCACAGGGTTCAGAGGAACGCACCACCTCCAGAGGGTCAGTAATTCTCTGACAATAACGACAATAAATTCATTTAGCAGACACGTCTGTCCATACTAACGTACAAGGGGGATTTGAACCAGCACCTTCTTTATCTGCAGTTAAATGCTCTAACCACTGAGCTGTAACAATCCCTGAAGGAAGGGAGAGATTCTGACCTATGATTGTGTGGCCA